>NW_017675289.1:51138-71111 GCF_001879085.1 Nicotiana attenuata | reverse complement strand
TATCCGTTAAGCAGTGATTCCTTAATTAAAGGGAATCACTTGTGTTAATTGATTCTGATTGTGATTATTTTCATGTTTGTGCCAAAGCTTTACTTATTATCTTATTCTTCAAAACTATAAATACCCTACCCTCTTTTCTCTAAACACACAAACACTTCTAGTTCTAAACACACACTTACACTCAAAAACTCTCTCTTGCTTATTGCTACTTGTGCTACTGTCTGCTTAGCCGGCTGAAAGCCAAGGCTAAACTTTGGAGTCCTGTTTACTTTCTTTACTGCACTTTGCTTCTTTGACTGGTATGTTCTGATTAATTTTCAGCACCAACAACAACATGTTTCTTTACTGTTTGTTTCATTCCCGTTTGCCTCCTGTTTGTATCGGAATAAGTTCCATTATTAAGCATGCTGTATTCTGCCTTTTCTGTCCTGAATTAATGGTTTTGTTATTTACTTATCATGGCTTGTGAACCTTAAATCCCCACCCCCAATGTGTTTGGTATCTGTGGTTGGTTTGGGGCATGACATCATTGAACATTGCTGTCCATGACCAAAACTTGATCCCCCTGGGACCATAACCCCCATGTTTTCTCTAGTTGTTGATTGTTTTGGTTGACTTATAGGCATGCCAGCATCTTCTATTGCTGTATATGCCTAAAGCTATTGCCTAAGTACATAGGCTCTTTGAATCCTCAACCCCCGACCCCCCTTTGTATGAAGTTATCAACTCTGTATTTTGCTAATTACTATTTCCCTATCACCCTTTGGCCCTTTCCTTTTCCCCATTAGTTTTTAAACTCTATTCCAGCACTTCCACTATCTTCTTAGAACTCAAGGTCTGCCCCTCTTATGTGAGCCTTGCCTTGGGACCCATGAGCTCCTTCTGAACTTGGACACACAAGGGCTGGCATTTCCACACTGCACACATCTTTATTCTGGTTAATGTAACTTGGGTGTGAGCACTGCCCGGGGTCCTTTTGTAACCTTTAGGGAACTTTGACACACTCAAGTCTGAGAAAGGCTCTGAAGCAATGGCATCTTAAGGTAATTTATTCCATAGCCCAGGGAGGAACCAAGAATCAGGCTTCCTCTGGATATATCTTTTATGTATTGTTCTGATGTAATTCAGTATTTCCGGTTTGTAATAATTTGTAATGAACAACGTGGTTGGCTAGTGAGAAAGGGCGGGTAATTATGCATGTCAAGGGTAGAAAATATGCCTATAGGACTACTTTTAATTCTGCCTACCCAAATTGCATTTAGATATCATGTCTATAGGACTTGCGATTCTGCATGTGTAATTCTGCAATTTAGAAATCATGCTTATAGGACTTGAGATTCTGCATGTTTAATTCTGCATAATAGAAATCATGTCTATAGGATCTGTTGTTATGTTTACTTCTGCATTTTAGATACCATGTTATTAGGATCTAAATGGTTAAAATCAGATGTCATTAAATCAGTACCCCTTCGTAGAAATCATGCCTATATGGATTAAATAATAATCTGGTTCATTTCTATTCACACTCAATGTTAGATATCATGTCCATAAGGTTTAAAATCAGCAATGGTAGATACCATCGCCTGAGGAAATTGAAACTAGTCTAATTTTAAAGCCAGTCTCTTCTGAACCAGTGCTTAAGTAGCTTAATCTCTCCTTGTTAACATGATTTAGCAAGCATGCCTATAGGATTTCAAATCATTCGTTTTAAGCTGTGACCACGCTCAGAATCAGTAATAAGATGCATGTCCCTAAGAGTTCCCCTAAACACTTAGGCAAGCCTTAGGCAGTAATAATAATAACAACTAAACTCACTTCCTTTATTTGTTTAAGTGCTACAACCAGTAGGCAGGCCTGATTCGTGCTTCCTAACTGAGTCATGCAATAGACCAAGCCTGGTGTAATAACAATGATCTCTTCCCTCAAGTATTTTTTAGAATCAGACCTTACTTGTTTGTTTAAGTTATGCTATTGGATTAGTTTGATTGAGGAGGTATACTTGAGCCTTATGTGTTTATGTGCTTCCCCTTTGAATGTGCAGTCTTTTATATGTTTTGTATGTCGCCTTAGATTTTTTACCTTTGAAACTTTAAGTCAGCCTAATATCCCTCCCTTTTAGGATTAGTAGTCCTAAGTGCCTCCGGGACTGATAGGAATGGGACGGGTAATAGCATGCAATAGCGAACGAGACTAATCCGCGCTTTAATACCTTAACGGGTGGGGAGGGTAGATATGGATATAATGACCGGTGCGCTAATACCACGTGTAGCCCCTCTTTTGAGGAGTGATTACCGGGTATTGCATTGATGTGATCCATATTATGATTAAACCTAGGACCCCTTTTCCCTTTCTTTCTTTGTTTTAAAAAATGTTTTGGTTTCTTTTTCAAAAATCAACCTTTTAATAATTGCTCTTCCATACTTTGTTTATTTCCAAGCATTTGTGTATTAAAATCCCCTCTTACTTGAGCCTTACTTGTTAATTGCACCAAATTCACAAAAACTATCTGGCCGGGAACCACACTAGTGGATCCTGAGGGGAGCCTAACACCTTCCCCTTGGGATAATTTCAAAGCCCTTACCCTATCTCTGGTTATCAAAAGCATAGTTGTAGTTGAATCTTGTAAGGTGTCCTAATGCACCATAAATCATTAGGTGGCGACTCTCCAAAAATGCAAAACCCAGTTCCCAAAAGGAACGAGTTGCCCCATACCCAGAATGTCATAAACCCGATTCTCCTGCCGCGAGGAGGGAAAAAAGGGGGCGCGACATCACCCAGTACGAACTGCTCAGGCAATAAGCCACCCCGGACATGGTCAAAAGTCTCATATGATGCCGCAATGTGCCAATAGGCTACCAATTCGAACGCGATACAAAAGGAAGACGAACTCTAAAAAGGAATTCCAATTACCCCGCTCGCGAATAATACATGCGACGCTGTCAGCATAATTAAACAGACTCCCCGCTCGCGAATCATGCATGCGACGCGGGCACACATCTAATATAAGTTCCTCTCAGGAAAGGAGGTCATAAAACACATAAAACAGATACGGGGAACTGTACTCAATCATTATACTGTTGTGGCGCGCAACCCGATCCTAACAGCATACCCATGGCGGCGTGCCACCTGGTCCACACATAAAACTCACATAAGGAGATACACATCGAGCTAAATTTCTCATCACAACAAAATACTGAATATCGGTCACAAGCATGCTACGTGCATAATACTATCCCTGGGGAGACATATAGCGCCATATGCTAACAAACTCAAGCACAACTGAGGTGAGATATATGTGATGAAACTAAAGAGCCATCCTGATCACATAACACCATCGCTACGCGGAACCTCCACACATAAGCAATTTCCCAAACCGTCTCACAACCCACACGGCGCAATGTATTATTACCTGAAATGGCTGACGACGAAATAACACCCTGACTGCCCTTCCACAAGGGGCGCATTGCTGAAATGAACACATCTGGCCTGATATAGAGCCCATCTCCACATTTAAATCCGTCCACAGACCTCAAGCTGGTTCTGACCGCACTGAACTAGGCTAATAACCTCTCAAAGGTCCATAATCACCCCCCTTTTATCATAACACATAAGAGCAACCATCTTAACCAGAGTAATCATCCACGGTCCATAACCCAATAAATCGAGTGCCCTCCAGGCATAATTCCTCAGATTAACCATATCGCCACAATCTTCTTACTTGGTTTCATTATCCAATCAATCAAGTGACAAACTGCCACACTTATACAATCTTCCCGTGGGACACGCTCCCACGATCTTCTGTAACAGATAACAAGCCTGCACATCTAGGCTACCGGCTACACTAACACTGTAAAGCGATCAAGAATCCATAACCAGGCTGCAAAGCCTCTCTCACAAAACACTGACCTCAGGTGACGCCGAAGACAATACCAGCTTACTTCAAACATCAAAACTACTTCCCTGCTCATCCGAGCTCGTGACATCTATGTCAACACCGAACCACAACCTTGATACTCTCTTTGAATTCCATACCACTCGCTGCACCCAACATGCCATCATACGATAGAACACGATCTTTCACCATAGATCCGTTACCAAAAATGGATTAGCACTTCATCATATAAAACTCTTTACTTATCTCACTTCAGGAGAACTATAGCAACACACAGGTGAATCCTCATAACCGTAGAGTATGCAAATCTCTAAGTAGTGGTCTAAGCTACCACAACCCTTCCGGAGTCTGCCTACGCATAGCAAGCTATAGCAGTGGAATACTTCTGAATAACATCAACTACGACGGTCGACAGCCTGGCACGTGCCGTCAGAAATCACTTGCATAACTTGATCTCGTTGAATGAACTGATCACTACCACCAATATGCCATTTCAACTGTGGCTAACCAATCTATCCTTGATTGCCTTAGAAATAATAACTCCATCCAACACATAACACACTCCATTGGCACTCATCCCGAGTGACCATGAATCACGAAACCATGCTGTCTCAAATATCACGACCCACTTCATACCTCCCAATTGCTACCCTGCAGGTCAAAACATCATAGAACCTTCTGGGCACCTCCTCATGAGCTGCTACAAGGCTCGATTCTTAACTGTATCTATAGGCTCGAAGCCATTAGGCACCACACTTTACTCCCCAGAATCAACTAGGACCATTGTTGAGAGCCACCCGCTCTGACTTGGCCCTGAATATAATCAACTCCATAAATCTTCTAGCACATGAATACCCTCTCGGCGAAGCACCCGGCAGAATCACTTCCCTTGAAACCCACATCTATACAAGTCATAAATCCTAAATCTTTCCCCAAGTCTGAACATGGCCAATAAGGCCAACCATAGCACACTTTAACAATTCTTTTGCTCAATTTACCACTTATGTTCCTTTCCTGTAGCTGAAGTAACCCATCAATATGCTAATAATCAGAAACCTCGCAAGTAGTTAACGAGGCAATCCTTAATCATAGGCGGTGGGACTGTCCCACTTAGCCTGAAGCCGTTATTACACAAATTTCTGGAATTCACCGGGATCCTTTATCTCTTGCTAACATAACTTTGCGCAATCAACCGCCAAAATTCTCTGAATCTTTCTGTAAAACCCTCTTGTTATACTCTGAATCATCAGCCACGTTCAAACGACCGATCTCTTTGCTGTATAGCCATTAGAACCCTTTGCAGAAGCTTCGCCAACCATGCGACCGCCGTCCTGCTCACTGGAGATATCCCGCATGTGGAATCTACGTGCCGACGTCTCCCAACACTGCTACACAGGGGAACAATCACCATGACATTAATGGCCCCTCCTGAGTCCAAGCTCACTCTCTAGCTGTACAAGTCCATTCACCCTTCGTGGACATCAATTAGTTGCGGGGCAACATCCTTTCAACTCAGAGTTAGGTTGTATCCTCCTTCATGTCAAGCAATCCCTTTTCGTTATATCAAATCTCCTGCCGCATAATAGCCCATACTTCAAATTAATCCGTAGGCCCAAATTACCAATCACTACAATTTCCCAAATCACCCCAAACTCTCCCACTTTGGCGAAACTCACCCCTTTAGTCGACTACTCGACCTTTGCTTCTTATACTTGGCCTTCTCGAAATTTTAACCACTGCCTGACACTCCCCACATGTCCTTCCTCATTCTTTGCCGCTCCGCTGATGCCTTAGATCAAAACCCATCTCGATGGCACCTGAACCAACAGACCGCTATTAACTCTACACCTTTCCGAGGATCATGTTTCCCACCATTGACATTAGAAACACCGATTCAATCCTGAACCACCGCACCCCGCGATCTCTGACAGTCGCTTCTTCAATACTATCTCACAATATCCTGCTTCAAAGGCGAATTGTAGAAGATCATAACACCGACGAACTTAGTACATTCAACAGATATAACGACACCTCAACACAAATGAAAATTCCACCGCGCTTGCAAATACCAAGCCTTATTATCCCATCAACCCACACCTGATCATTCTTAGCCCGATTGTCTTTCCCCTACTGGGGATGAAATACCAAATCTCTAGATCATGCACTGAGCAAACCTCCCGTCAAGTCATTCACTGCCCCGACACGTAGGCAAACATCCTAACATCATATTAATACTGCGGAACAATCGTTTATAGCATCATGGCAACTTGTGCCTAGCCTCAGAGCTCTCAGAAGTACCGCTACTGAGCTGAAACGACAGAATATCCTTCCACAAGGCAACGATAATGGCTCAGACAACTGTGCAGGGAGAAACACCCCGTATTGCATCGGTAGTACTATTACAATTCCTCAACTCTCGATTTATAACAAGCGGTTCGCGTCGCATAAGATTCAATGGGAAGGAATTAAAGGCATAAGCCTCCAGGGATCAAATCGCATGATGGGGAATCAAGAAGGGAAGTACTCCTAACAGTCCTGCAGCCTCCCGAGGATAAGTATAGACGTCTCCGTACCAATCCGCAAGACTCTACTAGACTTGCTCATGACTCATGAGACCCTAGGAACCTAGTGCTCTGATATCATGTTGTCACGACCCAAAATCCACTAAGGGTCGTGATGTCGCCGGACACCATTGTCAGGCAAGCCAATCAAATTATTTAATTAAATTCTTGTTTTTTTAAAATATTTCTGAAATATCTTCTTTTATACATTTAAACTATACATAGTAAATTTCTCCGAATAAGGAATGAAATATTTAACAACTTCTAAAAATTTTGAATAAACCCGTAGACATCCCCAGAAATTGGTGTCAGAAGTGCATGAGCTATTTCTAAGAAACAATACAATATAACATCCGTCCGGAATACAAATTGGACAGAAAGTAAATACATTACACTGAAAGAGACTATACTATCTGTGGGTCACCTCGAGTAATGCAGCTCACCTAGTCCCAGTATCATCCATGCTGCTACGCCCAGTAGGCCACTAAAAGTACATGTGCTTGGCAACAAAAATGCACAGTAAGTTGTAGCATGAGTACGAAAATAACGTGTACTCAGTAAGTATCCCGCCTAATCTCGAAGAAGTAGAGACGAGATGGCAACTCTGACACTTACTAATGGTCCAATAATAATATTATTAATGCGATGACTCACGCATTTATTAAGAACAACAGTAGATTCAAATGAGCCACTAAACAGGTTAAAGATCCCTTTTTCATTTAAAGTCTCTGGATTTACAATCCATTAATTAACAATTATCTCAAGTCGGGGAGAGCAGATATCAATATCCATAAATCTCAAGGCAAGCAATACAAGCATGCGCAACTCATGCCGAGGTGGTACGGCCCGATCCAGCATGAATGTAAAATGTGCACTGCCGAGGGTCGAGCGGCACGAACCATAGATGCATCTATTACCCCGCTCGCGAATCATACATGCGACGCGGTCAAATTTAAATAAACAATCACCCTGCTCGCGTACCATACATGCGACGCAGGTACACATAGAAATACATGCTCAAACAGCAAATTAAGAATTTTACGAGGAACATTTATCCAATTAGAAGCCAATTCTCTTTTAATGATTTAAGAAATAAAGTCTAATCCTCTTAGAAATTCATTTACCAATTCAATAGAATTTAAGAAATTCGATTGTCAACAAGATCACCGATATTCCAAGTATAGCATTCTTTTGGGTCCTAGACTACCCAGACTTACACATATTAGTAGCTACGACGGACTCTCGTCACCTCGTGCATACGTAGCCTCCACAAATAGGAGCACATAACCGATTATTTCAACTATGGGGACAATTCCCTCTTACAAGGTTAGAAAGGAGACTCACCTCGCTCTGAAGATCCATAACCGGCATTCCACGCCCTTCTGAAGACTTTAAATCGATGTTAAATGCTCCACAACTAGCCAATGATTGTGCAAATCCATTAATATACGATAAACTACTCATATTAATCCAATTTATAACAATTCCTAACCCCGATCGAAAAGTTGACAAAAATGCCCTCGAGCCCGCGTGCCCGGATTCCGAAAATTTTCGAAGTTTAAGCTTACCCATAACTCCACGAACTCAAATATATAATTTACTCTCAATTCCATACCCAAAATCGTGGTCAAATTCAAAGGATCACAATTTTTCTAGGTTTTCCTCAAACCCCCAAACTTCTACCAATTCACATGCTAGAATCCATACATAATCAATGTATTTAACTCAAGATAAGTGGGGAAGCTTACCTTATCGTTGATGATGAAAATCCCCTCTTGAAACCCTCCAAGAATCGCCCAAGCCAAGAAAATATGAGAGAAATTAGCCAAATCCCGATTTTTGAAACACCCTCTGCCTCCAGCACTTTCCGCACCTGCGGTCACTTGACCGCTTTTGCGGTTCCGGAGGTGCGAGGCGAATTGCCGCTTCTGCGGTCCGGGCTCCCCAGTCCATTCCCGCTTCTGTGCCCTCTATGCCGCAGATGCGGTCCCGCATCTGCGGCATAACGATCGCATCTGCGGTTCCAGCTCTCTTCCGCCAAATTCCGCATTTGCGACCATTGGGCCGCTTCTCCGGCTCCGCACCTGCGGCCCTAGTCTCGCAGGTGCGGTTACACCAGCAACCAGCAACTTCATCTCTTCTTCAAACTCCGAATTCAATCCGTTAACCACCCGGAATCCACCAAGAGACCCCCGGGACCCCAACCAGTCCCAAAACACTTTACAGACTTGCTCGAGGCGTCAAATCATATCAAACATCGCTAAAACGACGGATTGACCTCCAATCCAAGCTTTATGAACTTTAAAACTTCAAACTTCCATTTTCGATGTTCAAACCTATCAAATCACGTCCGATTGACCTCAAATTTTGCACACAAGTCATAGTCGACATTACGGACCTACTCCAACTTTCGGAATCGGATTCCGACCCCAATATGAAAAAGTCCACCTCCGGTCAAACTTCTTAAAAACCTTCAAATTTCTATCATTAGCCAAATGACTCCAAAATGACCCACGGACCTCCGAATTCACTTCCGATCGCGCTCCCAACTCCGAAATCACCATACGAAGCTACTCCTAGACTCGGAATCCAAAACGAACATCGATAACACTGAAATGCTCTCCAACCCAAACTTATGAAATTTCTTCCAAAATGCTAACTTCCACAATATGCGCCAAAACGCTCCCGAGTCATCCAAAACCCGACCCAGACATATGCCCAAGTCCAAAATCATCATACGAACCTGCTGGAACCTTCGGATCCTGATTCCGAGGTCGTTTACTCAGAAATCCGACCTTAGCTACTTCTTTCAACTTAAAGCTTTTGAAATGAGAATTTTCTTTCCAAATCAACTCCGAACTTCCCGAAGTTCAATTCTGACCACACGTGCAAGACATAATACCTGAATTGAAGCTGCTCATGGCCTCAAACTGCTGGACGTCGTACCAGAGCTCAAAACGACCTGTCGGATCATTACAATATATATCTCATTATCAAGTGAGTCATAAAGGTAGGCGGTAACCACATCCATTAAATGCATGTCAAGATTTTCATGGACAACAAAGCTAATGAGATAACGGAATGTTATAGCATCCATACCGGGTGAATATGTCTCTTCATAATCGACACCAGGCCTTTGTGAAAATTCTTGTGCAACAAGGCGTGCCTTATATCTTTGTACCTCATTTTTCTTATTCCTCTTGCATACATAGACCCATTTATAGCCAACGGGCTTAATACCATTAGGTGTTTGGACTACAAGCCCAAAAACTTCACGTTTTGTAAGTGAATTCAACTCTGATTGGATTGCTTCTTGCCATTTTGGCCAATCACGCCTTTGTCGACATTCTCCAATAGATTGAAGTTCAAGATCCTCACTATCTTTCATAATGCTAGATGTAACATTATATGCAAAGACATAATCCACCACTATACCCACTCGATTCAAATTTGTCTCAATATCAATTGGATTTATTGATAGTTCCTTATTTTCTTGAGTCTGAGGCTCAGTGATTTCCTCATGATCTCAAGATTGGTTAAATCGTGGATTTCTTCGTGAGACTCTTTCGTAGTGTCATCTTGATCATTTGTTTTCCTTTTTCTAGGATTTCGATCCTTAGAACCTAATGGTCTACCACGTTTTAGGCGTACTTTTGACTCATTAGCTATGACATTAGAAGATTGTCCAACAGGGGCATACATACGGATTGGAACATTCTTTGCAGGGATATGCGATTTTGTTATCCTTTTCAGATCCGTAAATGCATCTGGCAT
This sequence comes from Nicotiana attenuata, assembly GCF_001879085.1. NCBI lineage: Eukaryota > Viridiplantae > Streptophyta > Magnoliopsida > Solanales > Solanaceae > Nicotiana > Nicotiana attenuata. Next base: position 60,884 of record NW_017675289.1, on the reverse strand, counting down.
TTGATTTGCTATTTTTTGCAAATGAATAATCTTTTGCACCTCTTTTTCACAAATAAAGGCACGTGGATCAAGATGAGACAACGATGGATTTTTTTCACAAAATTTCCCGTTTGGTTTCACCATTTTCTCCCCCTAAAATCGTGCAGTGAACAAATCCCCCGTTAATGTTTCGAGGTAGCGAATAATGGAGGGCGATTCAAACCCAACATATATTCCTAACCTTCTTTGGGGGCCCATTTTGGTGCGATATGGAGGTACTACAGGCACATATACTACGCATCCAAAAATTCTTAAATGGGATATATTAGGTTCATGACCTAAAACTAATTGTAACGGGGAATATTTATAATAACTTATCGGTCTGAGACGAACTAGCATTGATGCATGAAAAATGGCGTGACCCCAAACAGAAGTGGGCAACCTCGTTTTCATGAGTAACGGTCTTGCTATCAATTGCAGACGTTTAATTAAAGACTTTGCAAGGCCATTTTGAGTGTGAACATGAGCTACAGGATGTTCTACTTTTATCCCAATTGATAAGAAATAATCATTAAATGCTTGGGATGAAAACTCAACAACATTATTAAGTCTAATAGACTTGATTGGATTTTCGGGGAACTGCACCCGTAATCGAATTATTTGTGCCATTAATTTTGCAAATGCGAGGTTGCGAGATGACAATAGGCACACATGAGACCATCTAGAAGATGGATCTATTAAGATCATAAAATATCTAAACGATCCACTAGGTGGGTGAATAGGTCCACAAATATCCCCTTGTATACGTTCCAAAAACATAGGGGACTAAATCCCAATCTTTGTTGGTGATGGTCTAATAATTAACTTGCCTTGATAACAAGAAGTAAGAGAAAATTCATTATTTGAAAGAATCTTTAAATTCTTTAATGGATGCCCATTTGAGTTTTCTATAATCCGTCTCATCGTAATTGATCCAGGGTGTCCCAATCGATCATGCCAAAGTACAAAAGTATTGGAACAATTACCTTTTGATTTACAATAGAATGTGCCTCAATTACACTAATTCTTGTCCAATACAGGCCACAAGATAAAGATGGGAACTTCTCAATAACCCTCTTTTGGCAAGAGACATTCTTGGTAATGATGAGATATTCAAGATTATTCTCATCTATTGTCTCGATATGATATCCATTTCAGCGGATATCTTTAAAACTCAACAAGTTCCTCTTGGACTTGGAGGAGAACATTGCATTCTCTATGATAAGCATTGTTCCCTTAGGTAGAGTTATAGTAGCTCTTCTAGAGCCTTCAATTAGATTACTACTACCAGAAATTGTAGTAACATCTGCCTTACATATACTTAATAAGAGAAATATTTCTTCTCTTTGAATATTGTATGTGTCGTACATGAGTCAACTAAACAAATATTTTTACAATTAAACTTTGATCCAAGTTTGCTTTATGAGATATCCATATTTGTTTCCCATATTTTGACATACAAAAGAAATATACGAATAAGCGTTAGTATTTTCAGAGAAAATGGGAAAAAATATTAAACCAATGATAAATAATGATATTTTAATAACAATTACGCAACTAATTGTGTAATTGTGCTTTATTTATACATTTAGCACTTTCTAAAAAGGTGTCATCATGCTGATTTATCCTTATTATTTTGTTTCAAAGACGTTCTAACACCTAATACTATTTTTAATTATAGTGATAGATGGAAAAGTTAGCCAATCACCAAGTCTAAACTATAAATTAAAGTAGTATATTTGTAGTAACTCATCGTAATAGTCTTTGATAACGAACACCTAATTATTCGGCTACAGATATATATTTATGCCTTAACATTTTAAAATTAATAATAGAGAAGCATTACTTTCACATTCAAGGCTAACGGTAGAAGAGTATTACATTCACTTTCAAAATTAACTTGTGGGATGAATTGTAAAAGCAAGGGAGATAACGATTTATTACTTTAATAAAGAATATGTTAATCATTAAAATAAGCAAACTAAAATATTGTTTAAAACAAATACTAGAGTGATATCAAATCAAAATGAACTAATATTTTTTCATAAGATAAATAATATTAATTGATACTAATGGCTATTACTCATGTAAAGAACTATGATTACATGATGTTTATTCACTAACTACAACGAATAGACAAAAACAAAAATCAAACTACTCAATTATTTTTAATCACGGATCCATCACCGATCAAGTGGTCTATTTTTTCACCAGGGTGCTCAAAGAAGTTTGCCACATCCAAGTGGGTGATGTCAAATTCATTGTCATAGACAAGATTAGCTTCAGGGCCTTTATTCTATAGAGATGCTTGATAAAGCTCAACCAAATATCTTGGTGTACGACAAATATTTGCCCAATGCCTTTTTCCACCGCAACAATAACATTCAGTTTCTGAACCATTTGCCTTTGTCTTCTCATCTTTTCCTTTCCACTATTGGGGGTTATTTTTCTTTAGGGGGTGATTAACACTAGGAAAATTTCTTCCTTGTCTATGGCCACGGCCACAACCACGACCACAACCACGAATAGGGCCACGGCCTTTTCCACGCTTAGCATAATGGGAATACACCTCATCCACTCAAGCAATAGTGTAGACCCAGTGGGTCGATTTTCGTGATTTATCATGAGCAAGTCATTTTTTTGTTCAAACCACAAGGAGAAGAGAAATCAACTCAGAGTAATTCTTGAAACCTTTCTCTCTGTACTGCTGTGGCAGGACCATATTGGAGGTATGAAACATTATAAACGTTTTTTCAAGCATATCGTCGTCAGTGATAGTATCACACAGAGTTTCGATTTAGAAGTAATTCTGAACAACATTGCAGAATTATATTCAGAAACAGACTTAAAGTCTTGGGGCCTCAGATGAGCCTAATCATATCGTGCTTGTGGAAGGGTGACCTACTTTAAGTTGTCATATCTTTCCTTTAAGCCATTCCACGAAACAAGTGGATCTTTGACTGTGAGATATTCTATTTTCAACCCTTCATCAAGGTGATGGCGCAAGAAAATCAAGGCCTTAGCACAATCTTGGGTGGATGCTTTATTTTTGTCTTTAATGGCGTCTCCAAGACCCATTGCATCTAAATGGATTTCAGCATCCAACACCCATGTCATATAGTTCTTGCCCGAAATTTCAAGGGCAATGAACTTTCTTTTCATATTATCAATCATAATTAAAAGAGGAGAAAAGTTATACCTTAGTCTTCTCAAAAAGCTTCTTGAGACGGTAGAGTCTCGTGCTGATAACGTGTAATAAAACAATAAAAGTAGAAGAACAATATTACAGAGAAAGAAAGAGTAATTCTTATTGATTTTTGGGGTGATATACAATGGGGTAAGACTCCTCTATTTATAGGGGAAAACTGATTTAGCCACAAAATAAAACTCTCTAAAAGATAGACATTCACTCTAATTACAATTCTATTCATAACAGAACTAAAATTGTTTCCATTTTAATTCCACCTCACGGTCTGTTTTGCTTTCTTTAGTCTTTTCTGCCTCCAAATTCCTTGGCAGACGTAGCTCTTTTATGTAGGAGTGAGGTCTATATATGACCAAAGCAAAAAACAATGAAAACCTGCATTTGTAAACCGGAACAAAGAAAGACGTTATTAAAATATTAAATTTCGTGCGGGAAAAATTTATTTTATCAGGTAATGGATATGTTATAAGTATTCCGTTGGTTATGTATTATGTATTAGCCATGATTAAAACTTTATTCAACTAATTTATATAATCTAAATAGAACTTTTTCTGCCTATATGGAAAAAATTATAAAATAAAATATGTAAAGGCTGTAAGACAAAGATTTACCCAATAGCTATTAAATTGAAAAATAAGAAAATTGAATTAAAATTAATAATTCGAATTTGGATAAAAAGATTGAATTCGAATTAGTGAAAGATAAAAAATAAAACTAATATAGAAACTTATGAATTTGAAATGAAAGATAAAACAAATTGAATTGAGAAAGCTTTTTCCTGAAAGATAAAATTATATCACTTCTAAATTTTGCCTCTAAATTCTCGGATATAATAAAGATAGTTATAAAAATAACTACACACGTAAAAATAGGTAAAGAGAATTTAAAAATGAAAATAAAATTCAATATTTTATATCAAAAATAAAGAAGAATGAAAATTTAAGCTTGAAATAACTAAATATGCGTTAAGTGTTGGCCCAAGTAAAGGTGAGTTTTGAATACTGACAAAGGAACTCAGACATGGACCAGGTCCATCCAAGTGAAGCACATATATGGTCAACTCAAGCATGTGAGATGCACGAAAGGAGATAAACCTAACTTATCAGAAGTGATATCTCCTGATCCCGATCGAAAAGGTTGCATATTGGATAAGGAGAAAGACTCCTTACTCAAAAAGAACACGATTTAAGAAAGGGAAGGGTTAGAAGTTCCACCAAGGAAGAGTAGCATCAGAATTCTAGTTAATCTCTATTTACTAACTTCATAAATATCAGAGTTGTTCCTTTTTACAGTGAACTCACATAAACAGAAGTGAAACGTGAATTGAGAGCAAAATAGCAAGGCAATTTTGCAAGCAATTTGTGTGTGATTCAAGCGTGCAAACCTGAAGCTACTTGAACTAGATAGAAAAACCAGTTCCAAGTGTCTGTCTTTTATTCTAGTTCAATGTGTTTTCATATTATACCTTTCAGCTTTATCTAGAAGCAATTGTATTAGGTACTCAGAGTTTTCAAGTTAGAGTTAACTTGAAGTTGTCGCAACAGTTTAGACTGTGTGCTACAACGGGAATAGAGTTAATCCTAGGTTTACAAAAGAGTTTTTGTAAATGCAGTTTTTGGCTCATTGATATTAGTGGAGAGTTTGGGAAAATCATACTGGAAAGTAGGTCATGATTTTTTTCACCTTTTGAGCCAGGTGTTTTCCACGTAAAATCTCTGTGTTCTTTAATTTCTGTACTTATTATTCAGCAACAATAGTAGTTGGAACATATAGAAGAACCAGGTCCTTCTATAATCAAATTAAGCGAAAAATTAGACACCACACAAATCACCCCCCCTCTTGTGTGGTATTGAAGTATATAACATCAATTGGTATCAGAGCAGGTTATCCTTGAAGAGGCTACCACCTTAGGAACAGATCAAGATGAGTGCACCACCTGAAAACTGGGAAGGACAATCCACTGCAAAACCTCCACTCTTTAATGGCCAGTACTACTCGTGGTGGAAAAATAGGATGAGAGATCATATCATCGGGGAGGATTATGAACTATGGGACATTGTTACTGATGATCCCTTGGCCACCATGAAGAAGAATGCTGAAGGAGTGGATGTGCCAAAGACTAGGGCTGACTGCAATGCCGAGGACTTGAAGAAGTGGGAAAAGAATCCTAAGGCCACGAAATGGCTTCTGTGTGGACTTGGTCCAGACGAGTACATCAAATTCAAAGCTGTACTACTGCTAAGAACATTTGGGACACTTTGCATGTGGCTCACGAAGTAACTCCTCAAGTGATGAGATCAAGAGAAACATTGTTGTATTCTCAATATGAGAATTTCACCATGAAGGAAGGAGAAACCATCCAAGAGATGTATACAAGGTTCACAACACTAACAAATGAACTTAAGTCTCTTGGAAAGATTATCCTTGAAGAAGACAAGGTTGAGAAAATTTTGACAAGGGTTTTGCTAGTTACTTGGGAAAGCAAAATCACTACTATTCAGGAATCAAAGAACATTGCCACTCTCAAGTTGGACGAGTTAATTGGAAATCTTACTGCCTATGAACTTAGAAGGCAAACCATGAAGATGGATGCACCCAAGAAGGAAAGAAGCCTGGCTCTCAAAATCGCTGAAGGTGCAGATCTAGAGGAGGATGAAATGGCCATGATCACGAGGGATTTCAAGAAGTATCTAATGAGAGGAAAGGGTTCTTCAAGAGGTGCAACTTATAACAAACCAAGGGTCCGGAGAAACAGACTAACAAGGGCTGCTACAAATGTGGTACGACTGACCACATGATCAAAAACCGTCCTCAATGAGAAATTGAATGGAAGAAAGGAAAGGTTGAACAGAGAAACAGGAAGAAGGAACATGTTCATCCCAAGAAGAACAAAGGATCAACAAAGGTTATGATTGCTTCTTGGGGAGAAAGCTTATATGAGGATTCAGAAGATGAAGATGGAGATGAACAAGCACTTATGGCCATTAGAGAATCAGATGATGAACTAGAAGTAAGTGTGATTCATCTCAAAGACAAGATAAAATTTTTGTCTAAAGAAAGGCTATCTGAGTTATTGCTAGATTTCATTGATGAATCTGAGGTCATAAACAATGAAAAGGAACAACTGTCTAAGTAATGTGTAATCTTAAAGCTAAGTGCAAAAATCTTGAACTCAGGGCTAGTGAAAGTGATAGTAAAAATGCTGAGTTGAAGAACCAGGTTCTTGAACTTGACACCACTATGTTGGAGCTTAGATTTGAAAATTTAAAACTGAAATTAGGAACATGTAAAAAGAAAGCTGATCACATACATCTCACCTTAGAAGAAAATCTAGGAAAAATGAAGGATGAGTTGTACAAAAAGGATGAACAAATAAGAATCCTAAAAGAAGATCTAGGTAAGGTTAAGCATGAACTTGATAGAACTTGCAAATGGAGCAAGTCCTCTGATGCACTATCATGGCTACAAGAACACCATAGTAGCAATAAGAGAGGACCTGGCTATAGGACCCCTACACCTAAGTGGGATCCCAAAAGCAAGTACATCACACTTCCTAAGAACAAAATCTGCACACACTGTGGTAAGACTGGTCACTACAAAAGTGAATGTAATGCAAAAGAAAAGGCCAGTCAAAAGAACAAAACTTTTGTTCAAGGGAAAGGAAGGCTACCGGGATGGGCTAGAAAGAATTTAATTCACCCTTTTGCCTATAGAAAGGGACCCAAACTAGTTTGGGTTCCTAAGACTAACCCCTGGTTTCCTTTTGCAGGTCCAAGTGAAGGGGAACAGCCAAATATGGTACATGGATAGTGGCTGCTCAAAGCATATGACTGGAAGCAAGAACCAGTTCCTTTCACTCGAGGACCTGAAAGGAGGTAATATCTCATTTAGAAATGGTAAGAAGGTGAGATCATTGGGGTTGGAAAGGCAGGTAAGACAGACTCACATTCCATTGGGAATGTCTACTTGATAGATTACTTGAAATATAGCCTAATCAGTGTATCACAACTGTGTGATAGAGGTAACTTGGTTGCATTCACCTCTACCATATGTTTTGTGATAAATCTTACCACTGACAAGATTGTTTTGCAGGGAAAAAGAGTAAACAATATATACATTGTAGATTTGTCCACTCTTTCAGATAATGAACTCACTTGCTGAAATGTGTTGGACAATGATCCCCTCCTTTGGCACAAAAGACTTGGACATGCAAGTCTAAGTCAACTCAACAAATTAGTTTCCAAGGACCTGGTGATAGGGCTGCCTAACATCAAGTTTAAGGAAGACAAAGTTTGTGAGGCTTGTGCAAGGGGGAAGCAGGTAAGATCTTCTTTCAAAAGCAAGAAAATGGTAAGCATGACCAGGTCGATGGAACTAGTTGATATGGATCTCTATGGTCCAATGAGAACATTAAGCAGATGTAGTAAAAAATATGTGATGGTGCTTGTTGATGATTACTCTAGGTTTACTTGGATATTGTTTTTAACATCTAAGGATGAAGCATTTGACATGTTTACTGCCTTTGTTTGAAAAACTCAGAAACAACTAGGTAATCAACTTGCATCAATTAGGTCTGATCATGGAATTGAATTTGAAAATGCTAAGTTTGCTGAATTTTGTGATGGGCATGACATAGATCATAATTTCTCTGCCCCTAGGACTCCACAACAAAATGGAGTAGTTGAAAGACAGAATATGACACTTGAAGATATGGCTAGGACTATGCTTCTTTCTAGTAAACTTCCCCATAGCTTCTGGGCAGAAGTTGTAAACACTGCATGTTACATCATTAAGGTGGATGACTAGATCTCTTGTAGAGAAGACTCCCTATGAGTTACTTAAAGGGAGAAAACCAAATATATCTCATCTCAGGGCATTTGGATGAAAGTGCTTTGTGCACAACAATGGAAATGACTCCCTAGGTAAGTTTGACCCCAGAAGTGATGAGGGAGTATTCTTGGGATATTATTCACATAGCAAAGCTTATAAAGTGTACAACAAAAGAACTATGTGTGTAGAAGAAAGTTACATGTAGTTTTTGATGAAATTAACATTCTTTCTGAGAGATAGGAACATGAAGATGAAGCTATTGGGCTGGTAAAAGGGTTAAATGAAGACACAGCCCAAGCTGAAGCTGTACCAGAAGAAGGAACAGGTGATGGAGCAGGTTCTTCCATCCAGGGAAACCTCACAGGGGGAACTGAACAAAGAAGAACTGAATCTAACTCTCAAATGGAACCTGTCCATGAGCCTGTTCCTCAGCAACAGAACATGGGAGAAACATCAAACAAAAACCAGTTGGTTGTGAAACCGTACAAGTATCAAAGTTCTCATCCCTTTGAGAACAGAATAACTGATCCAACTTCCAGAATTAAAATTAGATCTCAATTAAAGAATCTGTGTGCTTTTGATGCTTCCCTATCTCTTATTGAACCTAAAAATGTTGCGGAGGCTTTGCAAGATGTAGACTGGGTAAATGCAATGCAAGATGAACTCAATCAGTTTGAAAGGAGTCAAGTTTATCATCTGGTTCCAAGACCCAAGGACATATCAGTAATTGGCACAAAATGGGTCTTATGAAACAAACTTGATAAAGATGGAACTGTTACAAGGAACAAGGCAAGGTTGGTGGTTCAAGGTTATAGCGAGAAGGAAGGCATAGACTACGATGAGACCTTTGCTCCAGTTGCAAGGTTGGAAGCAATAAGACTCCTCATAGCCTTTGCTGCATGCATGGAATTTACTCTTCACCAGATGGACGTCAAGAGTGCCTTCCTAAATGGCTACTTAAAGGAAGAAGTGTTTGTCAAACAACCTCCAGGGTTTGAAATCAAGGAATGTTCGGATCATGTATACAAACTAGACAAGGCACTCTATGGACTCAAGTAGGCTCCTAGAGCATGGTATGTGTAACGACCCAGCCGGTCATTTTAAGAATTAATGTCTCGATCCCCTATTAACTACATTACCCGTGTTTGTTTCTAATATTGTGAGTTGTTGGGAGGATTTATTTAGAGTTTCGGAGAGTTTTGGGACACTTAGTCCCTAAATGAGAGTGTAAGTTTTAGAATTTGGACCGTAGTCGGAGCAGTGTGAAGCGGCCTCGAAATGGAATTCCGTTGGTTCCATTAGCTCCGTTGGGTGATTTTGGGTTTAGGAGCGTGTTCGGACTGTGTTTTGGAGGTCCGTAGCTTATTTCGGCTTGAAATACTGAAAGTCAAATTTTTGAAGTTTCCGGTTCGATAGTGAGATTTTGATCTAAGGGTCAGAATGGAATTCCGGAAGTTGGAGTAGCTCCGTAGTGTTGAATGTAACGTGTGTGCAAAATTTTAGGTCATTTGGACGAGGTTTGATACACTTTTTGATCGAAAGCGTAATTTGTGAGTTTTTGAAGTTCTTAGGCTTAAATCGGATGCTAATTGGTTGATTCGATGTTGTTTGAGGTGTTTTGAAGATTTGTATAAGTTTGGATAGTGGTATATGACTTGTTCGTGCTTTTGGTTGAGGTCCCCGGGGGGGGGGG
>NW_017675289.1:0-51048 GCF_001879085.1 Nicotiana attenuata | reverse complement strand
TTTTGGTTTTAAGTGAAAACCGCAGATGCGGTGCTTTGGCCGCAGATGCGGTATTGCAGGTGCGGTGTATGGACCGCAGGTGCGAAAAGGCTGGGTCAAAATATATAAAAGGTTTCCTTCGCGAATCTATGGTTATTTCACCTTTATAAGACGGTTTTTGAGCCTTTTGGGAGATTTTTAAGAGAGAATTCAAGGGAACTTCATTGATGTAAGATTCTTGAACATAAAACTCGTTTCTATGGTGTTATTTCATGGATTAGGCTTGTAATTGATGGAAAATTAGTGGTTGAAATTGAAGAACTAGGGCTTGTAATAGGAGACCAAAAATTAGGGGTTTGAGGGGTCATTTGTGGTTGAATTTCGGTAATTTTGGTATGCATGAACTCGTGGGAGGATAAGGATTCCATTGCTGTAAATTTTACCCGATTCCGAAACGTGGGCCCGGGGGGTGTATTGGTCATTTTTCCTAATTTCGTGTATTAACTTAGAATTAATTAGTTGAATTAGTTACTTGAAGTGTTATTTACATTATGCAATTACTTTGAATAGATTTGGGCCATTTGGAGTCGGATACTCGTGGCAAGAACGTGGTATAGATTTGATTGAGCTGGTTCGAGGTAAGTGGCTTGTCTAAACTTGTGTGGGGGACATTCCCCCTAGGATTTGGTATTGGTGTTATATGAATGCCGTGTACATGAGGTGACGAGTGCGTACACGTGCTAATTGTTGGAAACCTGTTTTTCACTAAGTAAATTAACTGTGTTTCTTTCTTCTTGAACATTACTTGTATTTTAAGTCTACTGTGTAGTTTAGGGAAGCATGCTTAAGTGTATTAAGTTGTCCTATCTGCTTAAACTGTTTATGTGAACTCCGTGCAGCATGTTAGGTTAGGATTACCTGTCTATTTTTGATATTAATTGGTTCGAGTTGATTATCCTTGTGTTATTGCTGTGTGTTTACATTGGGACTACGGGCGGTTCCCAGTAGATCCTCCTTGTCCGTTTATTTGGGACTACAGATGTGGTATTCCGGTAGATCCCACTGCACAGTTATATGGAACTACGGGACTGCACTCGGTAGATTCCCCCAATACTGGGTATATACATTTGGGGCTATAGGACGGTATCCTGGTAGATCCCAGGTTGCTGGATATTTACATTTGGGGGCTACAGGACGATATCCTAGCAAATCCCCGGTTGCTATCTCTGTGTTGAGCGGCATTCTTTCTGCGTTATTTTCTCTGTTGTAATTGGTGCTATTCTTATCATTATACTGTGTTACTTCATACTGTTTTGTTCTTGAATGAAATTGTGTAATTCTTTCCTTGATATGGTTGTCTTTTTATTTTGGGACTATGGATGAGTATTCCGGGAGATCCCCTGCACATATACTGACTTTGGCTGTAGTGCGGGATACCAAGAGATCCCCATCACATATATTGAGGATACCAATAGATCCTCAGGATACCAAGAGATCCCTAGTACATTTATTTAGGATACCAAGAGATCCTCGGGATACCAAGAGATCCCTAACACATATATTGAGGATACTGAGAGATCCCCGAGTATTTATGTTTGGGACTACGGGATGGGATCCCAGGAGATCCCCTGTCGATACTTATGTGTACTAGGTGTATATTGTCTGTGATTTATTCTCATTTACTGTCACGCCCCAAACCTTGGGGAGCGCGACCGGCGCGCGATCGAGGGAACCCGGTCGAGCAAGCCTATATAGTCTTTCCTTCCCGACTCATCCTATACTCGAAGAGTTAATGCATTACCAATTGTTAAACATGTGAAGGTGAGTTGTTGTATAAACATATAAGCATTTCTAGTTAAATTCTTACTTAAAATACAACATGCCATAGTAAAGTTCCCAAAAGTACATACAGTTGATAGTCTAGAAACGAAAAGTTTCAAAATACAACGTGATCCTATGACCATCCCGGCACCCATACATGATCCACATAAAAGTCTACGGAGCCTCTAAGGATACAGGTGACCAAAATGATGATGCCGGCAACAAGGTCCCGACCATACCTAAAAATGTGACAACTTACATAAAAGAAAAACTACAAACCCCTGGGAGGAATGGGGGCTCACCAAGACAGCTGTGGAGAGAACAAGAGAGCACCACTATCTGCGATCGACACCATCAGCAACGGAACCACCTACATCCATTCAAAGATGTAGTGCCCCCGGCAAAAGGGACGTTAGTACTTGTCGAATATTACTAGTATGTAAGCCAAACACAATTCTTAATAGGATGAATAGTGAACAAATAGAAGACATTTATATCACCAACAAACACATCACAGGATTACAAGGAGGAGCACCAAATAAGGTTCACATGATTCTGGCTAAGTCTTTCCGTTCTTTTAGGTTAATGTTCTTTAGTGCGAAATACCACATCTTAAAATATAATACCACCGTGGGATTTTTACACGGAGTCCGGTCTCGGCCCGACCGGCTAAGCCATCCCAAGTGAGACATATCCATGTTCACAATAATATTCCGGAATCCAATATAAATGCCACCATGTGTGCAGTATGGCATCCGATCTCGGCCCGATTGGCTAAGCCATCTCACTTGGGACATAACTTCTTTTAATTACTCCTTAGTTCCTATTTCGTTCCATCTTTTTCCAACACATGGTACAACACCTCTTTTCATTTCTTTATTTCTTGGCACTTGGATACATCAATACAACACAAGTCTTCCATTTATTAATCCGTTTATGTAACTCTATCATCCAATTGATAAAGGCTATCATACAAGGCATGCACACACATAAGAAAATAACGAACACTTGTAGAACATGATCACCTTTTCAATTATCATGATTTCAAAATAAACACATAGAACAATTTGGGACGAAGTCCGTCACCCAACACATCAATGCAATTCATCAAGTAGGATTAATTTGAAACTCAAGCCAACCATTCGAACACTAAGAACTCAACAATAAAAAGAAAAGCGTTAGCCATACATACCTTAATGGAGCCTCCCTTAAATCCTTACAATAAATTCCGAAAATCCCTAGCAACTTCGATCTATTTTTAGGAGAACCACGAATTAAGCCAAGAATTAGAGATACGACTAGGATTCTAGCTCATTTGAGCATATTGTCAAGCACTAGGTGTACATTGTGGTTTTTGGACCCTTTTGTGAGAGATTTTTTATCACTTTCTACCCCAATTACCATCTTTTTAACTCACAATCTTCCCATACCCCATTGACTCTTATGCATGCAAGATAGTTAATTCCCATACCCATGAAGTCACCCTTGATTACTCTTTTTTTGATAGAATTTCGAATTTATAGATTAGGGCACAAGCTCTTACCTCTTATGATGAAAACCTAGCTGATTTACTCGATAATCTTCAAGGGCTTGGGAAAAGATCAAGTGGGGACTTGGTGAAGACCACCCTCTCTCTATCTAGAACTTCCTCTCTCACTCTATTTCCAGGAAAAATCGCATAAAAGGGGCCTAGGGGATGTTTTTAATGGAATGGGGTCGGGTTTTAAAAAATTAAAAAATAGGAGCCCGACCCAGATCTCCGATCGCATTTGCGATCTCAAAGTTGACATGCGGTCCGCAGAATGGACCGCGAAAATGCTCCCAAAACTTGAACACACTTTCTAGGTATGCGGCAGAAATGCAGTCCGCATACCCGTTCTGCGGTCGCATAATGCACCGCAGAACTGCCCTTTACAAAATCCCAAGGGGATCATGCGACGACTATACGGCCCGCACATCGATTATACGATCACATAATTGGCCGCATAACAGACCTTAAATTGACCCACACACTATTTCACTCTGCGGCGACTATGCGGTCCGGATAGCTGTTATGCGATCGCATTCTCGACCGCAGAATCGCACTTTTCTGGAAAACATTATTTCTTGACTTTTTTTAATGCATAGATCAGTCCAAAGGGGCCAAATTTACACATTTCTAACACATATTCCTAATTTGGCACTACGAGCCTTCGGTTTAGAGTAAAAATCTTTCACGGGCCTCACATTCTCCCCCACTTAGGATCATTCATCCTCGAATGAGGGTCAAGGTTCACTCATTAGTAGTTTCTTATGAAATATCAGCTTCTCACAATCATGGAACACTTCAATAGCTCCGAATTTGGCTAAGTCCTTGAATTTCTAAAAATTTTGCCAGAGTTTCCTTTGTATCTAGGCCTATCCACCTGTCAGAGAGCCCCAGAAACATATCCTAACAACATATACACATCTCATAGACATAACATGATTTGTTATAACACCAACCGTGGCCGCATAGGCAACACATAATCAAAATAGAACAATTTTACATGGATCAAATCAAAAGATAAGAGTCCCTAGGACAAATGCATAAAGACTATTACATGGCTATACAAACAACTGTGGGTACTTACTTTTCATTTCTTCCTCGGCTTCCCAAGTGGCTTCCTCAACCTGCTGGTTTCGCCATAACACCTTTACAGAGGCAATCTCCTTATTCCTCAATTTCCGGATTTGCCGGTCAAGAATGGCAACTGGAACTTCTTCATAGGACAATTCTTCATCGACCTCAATAGTTTCAACTGGCACGATAGTGGATGGATCTCCCACTACCTTCTTCAACATAGACACATGAAAGACTGGGTGTACCAATGACATGTCGGGTGGCAACTCAAGCTTGTATGCCACCTGACCAATCCGCTGGATGATCCTGTACGGTCCGACATACCTAGGGCTCAATTTTCCTTTCTTCCCAAACCGCATGATACCCTTCATGGGGGAAACCTTTAAGAATACCCAATCGTCTTCTTTGAACTCCAAATCCCTACGACGGACGTCTGAATAAGACTTTTGGAGACACTAAGCAGTTTTCAACCTTTCCTTAATAATTTTGACTTTCTCCATGGCCTGGTAGACAAGGTCTGGCCCTATCAGCTCAGCTTCCCCGACCTCGAACCACCCAATGGGAGACCTACATCTTCTACCATACAGGGCCTCAAATGGTGCCATTTGAATACCAGCATGGAAGCTGTTGTTATATGCAAACTCTATAAGTGGCAAATGATCATCCCAGCTACCTTTGAAATTAAATGTACAAGCACGCAACATGTCCTCAAGCGTCTGAATAGTCCGCTCTGCTTGCCCGTCAGTTTGGGGGTGAAAAGCTGTGCTAAGATTTACCTGCGTACCCAAACCTTGCTGAAATATCTTCCAAAAGTTGGCCGTGAATTGAGCTCCTCGATCTGAAATGATTTAAACTGGAGTGCCATGCAACCTGACTATTTCCTTGATATACAACTGAGCATACTGTTCTGCTGTGTTGGTAGATTTAACTGGCAAGAAGTGCGCTGACTTTGTGAGTCGGTCAACAATCACCCAAATCGATTCAAACTTGCGCGGAGTGCGCGGCAATCCTACCACAAAATCCGTGTTGATCATCTCCCATTTCCACATTGGAATTTCTATGCTTTGAGCTAGTCCTCCGGGTCTTTGATGTTCAACCTTAACTTGCTGATAGTTCGGACATCTAGTCACAAAGTCCACCACATCCCTTTTCATGTTATTCCACCAATTGACTTCCTTGAGATCATGATACATTTTCGTAGAACTTGGGTGCACGGAATACCTAGAAGTGTGAGCTTCTGCCATGATCCTTTCCCGAAGACCATCACTATCCGGAACACATAGGCGGCCTTGGCACCATAGGGTACCATCATCCATGCCAAGGGAAAAAGCTGTGGTCTTGTGTTTATGAATCCCCTCCTTTAGTTGTGCTAACAATTGATCGTTGAATTGCTTCTCCTTCACTTCTATCACCAGTGATGATTCCGCCCTAATTATGCACAATCATTCCTCCTTTGTCAAAGTCCGAAAGGCGAACTCCCAAATTAGCCAAATGGTGAACCTCCTGGACCAAGGGTCTTTGATATGCCTCCAAATGAGCCAAACTCCCCATTGATTTCCGGCTAAGGGCATCCGCCACAACATTGGCCTTTACGGGGTGATAGAGAATGTCGATGTCATAGTCTTTATGCAACTCGAGCCATCTCCTCTGCCTTAGATTCAATTCCTTTTGCTTGAAAATATATTGAAGACTCTTGTGGTCCGTAAACACATACACATGGACCCCATACAGATAATGTCGCCAAATTTTTAGTGCAAAAACCACTGCCGCAAGCTCTAAGTCATGGGTTGGATAATTCTTTTCATGGTTCTTGAGTTCCCTAGAAGCGTAGGCTATAACCTTGCCGTGTTGCATTAGCACGCACCCAAGCCCGATTCCGGAAGCATCGGAATATACCACAAATCCCTCTGTTCCCTCTGGCAGGGTTAACACCGGTGCTGTAGTCAACCTTGATTTCAATTCTTGGAAACTCCTTTCACAAGCATCAGACCACTGGAACTTAAATACTTTCTGCGTTAATTTAGTTAATGGACTGGCAAGAGTAGAAAATCCCTCCACAAATCGTCTGTAGTACCCAGCCAAACATAAGAAACTGCGAATCTCTGTTGGAGTGGTAGGCCTGGGCCAATTCTTCACTGCTGCAATCTTTTGAGGATCAACCATAATTCCTTCTCGGGAGACGACGTGACCCAAGAATGCGACAAATTCAAGCAAAAATTCACATTTTGAAAATTTTGCATACAGCTGATGTTGCTGAAGAGCCTGTAGAACCGCCTTGAGATGGCCAGCATGATCCTCCCGACTTCAAGAGTACACAAGAATATCGTCAATGAACGCTATCACAAAAGAGTCTAGAAAAGGCTTGAAGACTCGATTCATAAGGTCCATGAAAGCTACCGGGCATTTGTGAGCCCAAATGACATCACCAGAAATTCAAAGTGCCCATACCGAGTCCTGAAAGCCGTTTTTGGAATATCCTGCTCCCTTATCTTCAGTTGATGGTACCCGGACCGCAAGTCAATTTTTGAGAAACATGAAGCACCTCTCAATTGATCAAATAAGTCATCTATCCTTGGCAATGGGTACTTATTTTTGATTGTGACCTTATTGAGTTGCCGGTAGTCAATACACATTCGCAGTGACCCATCTTTCTTTCTGACAAAGAGAACCGGTGCGCCCCAAGGCGACACACTCGGTCGAATGAAACCCTTCTCCAGAAGATCCTTTAGTTGTTCCTTCATCTCCTTCAATTCTGCCGGCGCCATTCTATAAGGTGGAATAGATATAGGTTGGGTGCCCGGCATCACATCAATCCCAAAATCAATCTCCCTGTCTGAGGGATCCCATGGAGCTCATTCGAAAACACATCGGGAAATTCATTCACAATTGGCACAGATTCCCTTCCCACTCAATAGCTGGCTCGTTAGGAAATTCGAGTCTCATGATCCTAGTTCGGCAATCGAGTTTGGCAAAGCATGAATAAAGCCAATCCATTCCCATTATTACATCAAAATCTATCATCCCAGTTCAATAAGATCGGCCATGGTATCCCGGCCACGCACTGTGACCACACAATCCTTGTAACCCGTGCGGCCGTAATAGACTCGCCAACCGGAGTAGATACGGAGAACGGCTCATGAAGTTGTTCCGGTTCTATCCCGAAGCTTGAAGAAACATATGGGGTAACATAGGACAAGGAAGACCCGGGATCAATAAGAGCATATACGTCATGAGATTGAACAGTCAATATACCTGTAACAACATCTGGGGAGGCCTCTGCACTCTGAAGACCATTCATAGCATAAAACCGACTGGGTCCTCCCGAACCTTGTGCACCACCCCTAGCTGCACCCCGCCCAGTGGGTGCTGGAGAGCCTCGAGCTGGAGGATATGCTGAAGATGTGGCAGCTATAGGACTGGATGACCGGGCTGTACCCCTGCCCTCCCCCTGGCGGGACGCACGACAGTCCCTCTGAATATGGCCTCTCATCCCGCATCCGTAGCATACTGGCATGTCTAGGTAGCAGACTCCCGAATGTACCCTCCCACATTTAGGGCATGGGGCCCTCTGCTGCTGCTGGGATCTCCCTCCTGATCAGCCCTGATGATGGGACCCCCTGCTATCCTGGCTTGGCCTAAAACGACTCCTCTGCTGTGGACCGTGCCCTGATGGTGGGGCACTGGATGAAGACTGAGCATAAGACTAGGATGGCCCTAATGATCCTCTCCAAAACGCTGATCCCTCACCTCCAAACGAATCTCCAAGGTGGCCTGCTGATCGAGCCCTGTTATTTCCTTCTCGTTCCATCCTGTACTTTAACTTTTGAGCCTTGGTAGCTTGGACAAAGGCTACCATCCTTCCATAGTTCATGTCAGAATTGAGAGCGGCTGTGGCAGCCTCATTAATAACCAAGGGGCCAAGGCCCTGCACAAATCGAGGCACTCTAGCCTCCATAGTCGGCATCATGTGAACAACATACTTTTGACAGGCGCACAAATTCCATATGATACTCCCACACACTCCTGCTACCTTGTTTAAGGGTCTCAAACTCTGCAGCACGGGCTGCCTTAGTCTCGGCAGGCAGGAAATGGTCTATGAAGGCATCCGCAAACTCACTCCATCTCGCCGGAGGGCTCCCCTCCTCACGGGAATCCTCCCACATCTCGAACCAGGAATCTGCCACCCCTTTCAGACGATAGGATGCCAACTCCACTCCCCCCGTCTCGGTAGCACGCATGACTCGTAGGGTCTTATGCATCTCATCAATGAAATCCTGAGGGTCTGCTCCGGGGTCGGTTCCTGTGAACAACGGAGGGTCCAACTGAAGGAACCTGTTTACTCTAGAACTAGAAGAATCCCCTTGCAAGCTAAATGAGGTGGTTGCAGCATTTGGCCTCTGCGCCTGGGAAGCCACTAACCGGGTCAGCATCTGAATAACTCCTCTAAGATCCCCATCCGAAATACCAGAACCAGAAGCTGGGGCTGGGGGTGGAGCAGGAATATCCGCGGGAGGGATGGTGGTACCCTTCATCGGTGTAGGAACTGGGGTAGTCTGCTCTGGAGTGGAAGAACCAGGCAAAGTGATAGCAGGGCGATTACCCTCCCCCGCGACATCAATTAGGGATTCATCAGCCACTCCCAAGGGGGCATGGGCTTCTTGGCCAAATCTCGCTTTCTTCTTAGGTGCCATTTACGGAAAGGTAGAACAATGCACGAGTTAGAGGAAAGAAACCTCACATACTGCTCTAACGCACGATGAAGAACACAATGAAGAGTATTACTCATAAATGTCCAAGCAGCCCCCTACTTATAGATGTGGTCGACAACACACCGATAAGAAGGGCTCTACTAGACACGGCTCTGAGACATCCTAGGACACTTTAAAACCGTAGGCTCTGATACCAAGTTTGTCAAGCTCCAACCTTGGGGAGCGCGACCGGCGCGTGACCTAGGGAACCCGGTCAAGCAAGCCTTTCTAGTCTTTCCTTCCCAACTCATCCTATACCCGAAGAATTAATGCATTACAAATTGTTAAACATGTGAAGGTGAGTTGTTGTATAAACATATAAGCATTTCTAGTTAAATTCTTACTTAAAATACAACATGCCATAGTCAAGTTACCAAAAGTACATACCGTTGACAGTCTAGAAACGAAAAGTTTCAAAATACAATGTGATCCTATGACCACCCCAGCACCCATACATGACCCACATACGGAGCCTCTAAGGATACAGGAGACCAAAATGTTGATGCCAGCAACTAGGCCCCGGCCATACCTCAAAATATGACAACTTACACAAAAGAAAAGCTACAAACCCCTGGGAGGAATGGGGGCTCACCAAGACAGCTGTGAAGAGAACAAGAGAGCACCACTATCTGCGATCGACACCATCAGCAACGGAACCACCTACATCCATTCAAAGATGTAGTGCCCCCGGCAAAAGGGACGTTAGTACTTGTCGAATATTACTAGTATGTAAGCCAAACACAATTCTTAATAGGATGAATAGTGAACAAATAGAAGACATTTATATCACCAACAAACACATCACAGGATTACAAGGAGGAGCACCAAATAAGGTTCACATGATTCTGGCTAAGTCTTTCCGTTCTTTTAGGTTAATGTTCTTTAGTGCCAAATACCAGATCTTAAAATATAATGCCACCGTGGGGGTTTTTACACGGAGTCTGGTCTCGGCCCGACCGGCTAAGCCATCCCAAGTGAGACATATCCATGTTCACAATAATATTCCGGAATCCAATATAAATGCCACCATGTGTACAGCATGGCGTCGGATCTCGGCCCGATCGACTAAGCCATCTCACTTGGGATATAACTTCTTTTAATTACTCCTTAGTTCCCATTTCCTTCCATCTTTTTCCAACACATGGTACAACACCTCTTTTCATTTATTTATTTCTTGGCACTTGGATACATCAATACAACACAAGTCTTCCCTTTATTAATTTGTTCATGTAATTCTATCATCCAATTGATAAAGGCTATCATACAAGGAATGCACACACATAAGAAAATAAAGAATACTTGAAGAACATGATCACCTTTTCAATTATCATGATTTCAAAATAAACACATAGAACAATTTGGGACGAAGTCCGTCACCCAACACATCAATGCAATTCATCAAGTAGGATCAATTTGAAACTCAAGCCAACCATTCGAACACTAAGAATTCAACACTAAAAAGCAAAGGGTTAGCCATACATACCTTAATGGAGCCTCCCTTAAATCCTTACAATAAATTCCGGAATTCCCTAGCAACTTCGATTTATTTTTAGGAGAACCACGAATTAAGCCAAGAATTAGAGATACGACTAAGATTCTAGCTCATTTGAGCATATTGTCAAGCACTAGGTGTACATTGTGGTTTGGACCCTTTTGTGAGAGATTTTTATCACTTTCTACCCAATTACCATCTTTTTAACTTACAATCTTTCCATACCCCACTGACTCTTATGCATGCAAGATAGTTAATTCCCATACCCATGAAGTCACCCTTGATTACTCATTTTTTGATAGAATTTCGAATTTATAGATTAGGGCACAAGCTCTTACCTCTTAGGATGAAAACCTAGCTGATTTACTCGATAATGTTCAAGGGCTTGGGAAAAGATCAGGTGGGGACTTGGTGAAGACCACCCTCTCTATATCTAGAACTTCCTCTCTCACTCTATTTCCAGGAAAAATTGCATAAAAGGGGCCTAGGGGATGTTTTTAATGGAATGGGGTCGTGTTTTAAAAAATTAGAAAATAGGAGCCCGACCCAGATCTGCGATCGCAAAGTTGACATGCGGTCCGCATAATGGATCGCAAAAATGCTCCCAAAACCTGAACACACTGTCTGGGTATGCGGCAGAAATGCGGTCCGCATACCCGTTCTGCGGTCGCATAATGCACGGCAGAACTGCCCTTTACAAAATCCCAAGGGGATTATGGGACGATTATGCAGCCCGCATATCGATTATGCGATCGCATAATTGGCTGCATAGTTGACCTTAAATTGACCCACACACTGTGGCGACTATGCGGTCCGCATAGCTGTGATGCGACTGCATTCTCGACCGCAGAATCACACTTTTCTGGAAAACATTATTTATTGACTTTTTTAATGCATAGATCAGTCCAAAGAGGCCAAATTTACACATTTCTAACACATATTCCTAATTTGGCACTACGAGCCTTCGCATTTAGAGTAAAAATCTTTCACGGGCCTCACATTTACTGATATTATTTTGATTATACCGTTGCACCTTACACTGTCTTACTTTGTCTTATATATTGATAACCGGTAGGGCCTTGACCTTCCTCGTCACTACCCGACCGGGTTAGGCTTGTCACTTACTGGGTACCGCTGTGGTGCACTCATGACCTTTCTTGCACATGTTTTCCATGTGCAGATCCAGGTACATCGACTCAGCCATATAGTTAGCGAGGCGAGGCGATCTCTAGAGACTTTGAGGTATATCTGCCACGTCCGCAGACCGAAGAGTCCCTATCTACTCTCTCTTTTCGTTATAGCCCTTCTGTATTTCTTCTTTTGTTTAGACACTCTGGAGTTAGAACACTTTGTAGTTATTCCATAGACTGTGATTTCATGAGATTCCGGGATTTGGGAAGTAGTTTCAGTTTGAGAGTTTGTATTGTATATGCCGAGCGACGTCTTAAATGTTTCATTAGGTTATTCCACATTTTTTGGCTAGTTTTATTCTGTTGTTTTTTTTCCCGCAATTTGTTAGGCTTACCTAGTCGTAGAGACTATGTGCTGTAATGATAGTTCACGGAGGGCGAACTGGGGTCGTGACAAATTGGTATCAGAGCTCTAGGTTCATAGGAGTCATGAATCACAAGCCGGTTTATTAGAGTCTCCCGGATCGGTACGGAGACGTCTGTACTTATCTACGAGAGGCTATGTGACCGTTAGGAAAATTTCCACTTCATTTGATTTCCTTGTCGTGTGAGATTTTTGACATTATAATCCTAAACTTCTGTCTTCCATTCTCTCACAGATGGTGAGGACATGTGCTACTAGAGGTGACCGGACACCTGCGCCCCTTGCGAGAGCCGTCAGAGGCCGGGGCCGGGGTAAAGGCCGAGAACGCGCACGCAGTGCAGCTAGAGAACCCACGCGAGTTGCTACAAAGGAACCACTAGCATTTCCAACTGGAGCCCAGGCGCCTGATACGCCTACTGCTACCACTACTCCAGCACTTCAAGAGACTTTAACACAGTTCCTGAGCATGTTTGGTACATTGGTTCATGCGGGATTAATTCAGGTTGTACCAACTACTTCACAGATCGGGGGAGGGACCCAGACTCCCGCCGTCCCCACTCCAGAGCTTCGAGTTCCCATTGGTCAGGTTCCATGTGTCATGGCGATAGGTGGTCCCCTGTGGTCCCAGTTCAGCGGGTGGTGAGGATCTCTCGCCGAGTAGAGGATAGATGGGTCCACGAGGGAGAGGATAGACGAGGTCAGGAGAGAGAGTATAGGGAGGTGAGGAGACCTCGTGGACCGGAGAGATCTACTGGCCCTTATTTTGGAGGAAGAGTACGACATGGTAGAGGTTTTGTGGGTCAGCCAGCTTAGTTTGCGTCTCAGACTTCGCGTAGTATTTCAGGTGTTCAGGGGTCTCAAAGTACTCGTACCGCATAGTTCCCACTGCCACGTCAGGAGTGAGGTTATTTTGAGTGTGGTGACATGTGCCATGTGGTGAGGTATTGCCCTAGACGAGGGAGGGGTGCGCCTCCACAGACTTCTTATCCATAGTGTGCTCCACAGAGTTTCCAGGCTATGATTTCAGCACCAGTTGCTAACCCACCTGGCCCGCTAACTAGAGGTGGAGGTCGGGGAGGTAGAGGTCGCCTTAGAGGGGAGACCAGGACAGATACTATGCCCTTCCTATCCGTACCGAGGCTGTCGCCTCCGATTCTATCATCACAAGTATTATCCTGGTCCGTCATAGAGATGCATCAGTTCTATTCGATCCAGGCTCCGCTTATTCTTATGTGTCCTCTTATTTTGCCCCGTATTCAGGCGTATCTCGGGATTTCCTTGAGTTCTCAGGTTTATGTTTCTACTCCTGTTGGAGATTCTCTTGTTGTGGACTGCGTTTATCGATCGTGTTTGATTGCTCTTAGTGTTTTTAAGATCAGAGCCGATTTATTATTGCTCATCATGGTAGACTTTGATGTTACTCTAGGCATGGACTGGTTGTCGCCCCATTTTGCTATTCTTGATTGTCATGCGAAAATCGTGTCGCTGGCTATGCCAGGTGTACCGCGAGTAGAGTAGAGGGGTACCTTAGATCATACTTCCAGTAGAGTTATTTCGTTCCTTAATGCTCAGCGTATGGTTGAGAAGGGGTATGATGCGTATCTAGCTTATGTGAGAAATGTCAGTATAGATACCCCAACAGTTGATTCAATTCTAGTGGTATGGGATTTCTCTGATGTGTTTCCAGCTGATCTTCCGGGCATGCCACCCGATAGAGATATTGATTTTGGCATTGATCTGTTGCTAGGCACTCAGCCCATTTTTATTCCTTCGTAACGTAAGGCTCTTCTTGAGTTGAAGGAGTTGAAGGAGCAGTTACAGGAATTGCTTGATGAGGGTTACATTCGGCCAAGTGTATCACCAGAAGGGTGCTCCGTTCCAGTGGACGGAAGAGTGTGAGGAGAGCTTTCAGAAGCTCAAGACAGCTTTTACTACAGCCCCACTTGTGATATTGCCTACCGGTTCAGGGTCTTATACTGTCTATTGTGATTCCTCGGGGGTTGGCCTTGGAGCAATATTGATGCAGAACGGTAGGGTGATCATCTACGCGTCTAGACAATTGAAGGTTCATGAGAAGAATTATCCTGTCCATGATCTCGAGTTAGCTGCTACTGTTCACCCCTTGAAGATCTGGCGTCATTATTTGTACAGTTGACACCCAATTTTTCCCTATATATTTTCAAATATGCAAAATAACTTCAAAATGGTATATGTATGCATATATGCATATATCCAAGTGCTTCATTACTTTTCCTTAATTTTAAAAGATTTTTAAATCTATTTATTCTCCTATTTTTATCCATAAAAATCTAGTAATTGTTTCCAAAACTTTCATTTTGGAGATCCACTTATTGAACTTTTATATCTATGCTAAAATATAGCCAAGGGAACTTTTGCATATTTTTACAAATTTATTTAGTATTTTTAAAGCTAAATTGCATATAATTGCAATATTAGCCTCCTTTAAGATTACTGCGTTTATTTCATAAAATTAAGTCTGTTATTTTTAAATAGTTAATTATGTGCTATAAATCATTTTAGTACCTTTAATTTATTTTAAGAAAATATTTTATTATTTTTTATAAATCAAATAGGGAAAATTGGCTATTTAAATGTTACCCCAATTTCATTTCGATTGTAGCCTCAATTTGACCCCAATTTGAATCCCAACTACCCCGACCCAGTTTCTATTTAACCCTGACCCAATTGCAATTAAACCGACCCATGCCCGCATCCCTACTTACCCGTTTAAATCCAGGCCGTTGATCATTCAGATCAACGGCCAAAAATCATCCTTGCCTTAATTAATTCTAAACGACCCCTAAACCCTATTATTTCTCACCATACGCCGCCTCTGAATCCCTCCTCTCTCAAACACTCTCTGCAGCACCTCCAAACCCTAGCCGCCGCCACCCTAATCCACCCTAATCCATGGCTTTCCAGGGTCATCTAAGACCTGTATCAGCCTTCCGTGGCTTCTACGTGTTTGGTTTTGTGGTCTCATGACCAGACTTTGAAGGGGCTTGGTCCAGTCTTTGCTCGATGACCTTTCTCCGGTCATCTCTGACTTTTCTCTAGCCAGCCATGGCCATTCGAGTCAAACCGTTGACTCTCCTGTTTAGATTGGTAACTTTTAAGGCCTTTCTCGTTGCTTTTGGGTTCTTCTGAAACCCTAATCTCTAAGACCTTTTCGACTTCTTTCAGATTTACCTTAGATCCATGCTTGCCATGAGTTTTTAAACGCCTTCTCGAAGTTTCTTTAACTTTGCTTTCAAAAAAGACTCTTCATCTTTTTCCGATTAGGCTTTTCCTTCAAGTTCTTCTTTTCAAAATCTTTTCTCTGATTTTAATGTGTCTGTGATTCTACTATGTTTGTTCATGTTATTCTTTTATCTGAGTTTAGCATGTTAAAAACCCTTATTTCTTTTAGGTTCATTCGAGTTTCTGAAGCTGTTTGCTAAGTATTTGTTTGATTTATTTGTTTATCATCTTTTAAGCTTGAATATTGTTGAAGAAACCCATGTCTTTGGGTTTGAAACTATTCGTTTGAATGCCTGACTCGATTTTAAAGTTCCTTGTTTTAGAACCTCTTTTCTTTGTGTGAATCCTCTGATTCTGGGTTTTACTATCTTTAAAATTGGACTACGCTTGAAACCCTAACTTTTCGAAAGGTCTCTCATCTGTTACTGTGAGACCCTTTGCATGCTTCTGATACTCTATTTTTCTTCACTATTGATTCAATGAGACATGACCTACTTGATTATCATGCTTCGAATGTTTGCTATCTACTGAACTTTGTGCTTCTATTGCATGCTGTTTCTTTTGCCAATAGGTTTGGCCTCTCATGTCTATTGTTTGTGCACTCTATTTATATGCTGAGGTTCCTTCTTTGATTGATTTTCAATCTTGGGACTAATTTCAAAACTTCTCTTTTTGTGAACTCTAATTTCACTTGCCTATTAAAGTAATTGATCCCTTTCCTTATTTTGCCTTACTGAATCTTTTTCCCAAAATAAGTGTATCTCTATACTTGGACTCGATTGCTTACTTAATGTTTTACTACTTCTTTTATGGTAATAATCAGTCGGCCTACAAACTAATTTTTCTTTCCTTATTTTTGAACCTGTTAGCCCCGTTAAACAAGTGATTCCTCAATTAAAGGGGAATCACTCGATTGATTGATTCTGAATATTGATTGTTTCCATATTTTTATTGAACTTTACTTATTGCCTTATTTCTCACATGTTTTCAAAACTATAAAAACCCACTCCTTTTCTTTCAAAAGACATGACGAAAAACGAACCCAAGGAATAAAATGCTTGAGTTCAGACACACACTCCACTAAAATCTCTCTCTTTTCTCTGTTGTTACTTGTGTTGCTGCCTTACCTAGCCAGCTGAAAGCCACGGCTAGGCTGTGGGAAGCTTCCTTACTTTTTCTCTACATTTGCACCTTTACTGGTATGTTCTAACTAATTTTCAGCATCAACAACAACATGTTTCTTTACTATTTCCTGCACCCTTGTTTGTTTCCTGTTTGTATTTAGTAAGTTCCATTGTTAAGCATGCTGTAATCTGCCCTTTCTATTATGAATTAATGCTTCCTTATGAATTCTGTCAGTCATTTATCATGGCTTTTGAATCCTAAACTCCCATCCCCAATGTGTTTGGTATCTGTGGTTGGTTTGGGGCATGACAGCATTGGACATTGCTGTGCATAACCCAAGCCTGATCCCCCTGGGATCATAACCTCCATGTCCCCTCTATATGTTGTGTGTTCTGATTGGTTTATAGGCATGCCAGCACCTTCTATTGATGTGCATGCCCAAATCTGATCCCTGCCTAAGGGTATATGCTCTTTGTAATATATTCCCAAACCCTTGACCCCTTTGTATGAAAATGCGAACTCTGTGCTTTACTACTACTATTTTCCATCATCCCTACCCCTCTCTATTCTCCACTCAGTTTTAAATCCCTATTCCTGCACTTCCACCATATTCTTAGACTTAGGTTCTGCCCCTCTTGTGTGAGCCCTGCCTTGGGACCCATGAGCTCCCTCTGAACTTGGACACACAAGGGCTGGCCCTTTCGCACTGCACTCATCTCTACCTGGTTCTGCAAACTTGGGTGTAAGGACTGCCCGGGGTCCCTTAAGACCCTTAGGGAACTTTGACACACCCAGCTCTGAGAAAGGCTTGGAAACAAGTGGTACTTGAGGTGTTTTGTTCCATAACTTAGAGAGGAAGTCAGAATCAGGCTTCCTATGGTTGTATTTTCCTAATTTTACTTATTTTCTTGATGTAATTAAGCAACTGGTCTGTAATAATTTGTAATAAATATTTGGGGTTGGTTAGTGACAAAAGGGGAGGGTAACTATGCATGTTCAACTGCTTGAAGGGTAGAAAACATGTCCATAGGACTAACTTTAAATTCTGCATTTAGACACCATGTCTATGAGACTCATTTTAAATTCTGCATTTAGACACCATGTCTATAGGATTTACCTTAAATTCTGCATGTTTGTTACCACACTTATACACCATGCTTTTTAGGATCTAAACGGCTATAAGCAGATATCATGTTCATAATGTTAAAATCAGTATTTTATAGAGATTATGCCTATAGGAATTCCCAAGTAAAATCCTGCCTGTTTCCATTCTACATTCATTTAGATATCATGCCTATAGGGGTTAAAATCAACATTTAGATATCATGTCTATGGGGGATTAGAATCAGCAATAGTAGATACCATCGTCTGCAGAATCTGAAACTAGTCTAATTTAAAATCAGTCTATTCTGAACCAGTTTTTTAAGTAACCTAATCTCCTTATTTAACGCGGTTTAGCGAGCATGCCTATAGGATCTCAAGCCGTTTGTTTTTTAAGTTGTCACTGCTTTGCCACATTCTGAATTAGTAATAGATACCATGTTCATAAGAGGTCGCCCAAACGCTTAGGCAAGCCTTAGGTAATAACAACTAATAAAACTGAGCCCATTTTTATTAACTAGTAATTGCTACTACCAGCAGGCAGGCCTGATTCAGACTTCTTATCTGAGTTACGTAATAAATTGGTCCGCTTCAACAATAATAATCCCCTTGCCTTAGTATTTATTAGATTCAGACCTTGATTGTTGTTTGAGTCATGCTATTTGATTGCTTTGTTCGAGGAGGTATATATGAGCCTTCAGTGTTTTATGTGCTTTCCCCTTTAATGTGCAGTCCTATGTATTTTTGTATGTCGCCTTAGATTTTTCACCTTTGAAACATCAAAGTCAACCTAATATCCCTCCCTTTTAGGAATAGTAGTCCTATGTGCCTCCGGGACTAATAGGAATGGGACTGGTAATAGCATGCAATAGTGGTCGTGATCAATCCGCGCTTTAGTACCTTAAGGGGTGGGAAGGGTAGATATGGATATGATGACCGGTGCGCTAATACCACGTGTAGCCCCTCTTTTGAGGAGTGATTACCGGGTATTGCATTGATGTGATCCATATTATAAATAAACCGACCCCCATCCCCTCTCTTTCTTTGCCTTTAAAGCATTATAACTTCTTTTCAAAAATCAGCTTTTTTACTGATTGCTCTATTTTACTTCCAAGCATTTGTGTATTAAGATCCCCTCTTATTTGAGCCTTACCTGTTTACATGTTAATTGCACCAAATTTACAAAGAATTATCTGGCCGGGAACCACACTAGTGGATTCTGGGGGGTGCCTAACACCTTCCCCTTAGGATAATTTGAAGCCCTTACCCTATCTCTGGTTATCAAACAAACTCAGAAGTGAACCTTGTAGGTGTCCTAATGCACCATAAATCATTAGGTGGCGACTCTTCAAAATGCAAAACCCAGTTCCCAAAAGGAATGAGTTGTCCCATACCCAAATGTCATAAACCCGATCTCCCGATTCAAAGAGGGAAAAAAGGAGGCGCGACAGCATGGCGACTCTGTGGGGATTTTTAGGCTTTTACCATTTCAGATTATTCTTGTGAATTTGTACCTCTCTCTATGTGCAATTATCTATTTAATTTCCTTTAGCATTTAATTTCTTCTTTAAAAGCAAAACTGACATGTCTCCCTTGTTTTCTTTCCTTTATCGCTTTAAATTATGAAACTGCTGTATTTATCGCTTCCTTAATATGCAAATACATGTCAACATGATTTCTTTTAATTATTGCATAATCATGCTCAACATCATACTCCACTCGTGCCAAAAACAAATACTATAGCAATGCTTATAATGAGTGGTTGCGCTCTTCCTACATCATTACCCCTAAATTCGGAAAGGCATATTTGCGGTAAAACTAGTCGATCAACGGTGCAGTCGACAGTTCTGAGCCTTCCCCCTTGAGTTGTCCGCTCAAGGGTACCAATCTAAAACCCCATAGAAACCTTACTCTATTTAAATTGTGCATGCATCATGGTCAAACCTTGCCGGGTTAGTTATGTTGTCCATATAATGATCCTTTAAGATAGCCCTGTCCAAAGTCCACTGGGTTTCCCTAAACCCAAATGGACATCATCACGTTCTGTGCATTTATTTGGAGAATTAAATGCTTAATGTTAAGTGTTGATGTTAAATAGTCATGTCTGGTGGGGGTAGGGTCTAACCCTTCTGTTTTGCAGATAATGAGGCACGAAATCCCCAGATTCGGCATGGTTACCAACATCCACCCAAGGTTGCTAAGCTGGTGGAAGGATTTACATTCTAGTGATCAAAATCTCGTCAGAAAATATCTGGGAAATCTACCATCCCTCCTGGAGATTCAACCTAACAACATGATCGTAGAAACTGCTACCTATTGCTGGGACTTCGTGAGTTGGGGAAGCCGTTCGACGGAGCAAAGGATGCCGAATCTGGGGAGGGTCCTTCTGGGACCAAATAGATAGGAGTTTATCTTGTCGCTTTATAAAATGTAATAAGGCCAATGGACATTAGTGATTTTATTTCTTGCTTATTTAGTGTCATTTTGTGATTCATCGATTTTTTCATCAATAAAATGAAGCATTTAGCATTCCAAGTTCTCCAAATCAATCTGTCGCTAGGCCTACCTCGGGCACAAAGAGGTTCCCAAATTAGGACACATTTTACATTCCCGCACTATGTGTTTAAATATTGCAATACTTTTTATGATCCTCACTAACTTGGTTACCTTTTTGTTTTTACTTTTGTTTTTATTCCCCTCCCCAAAGGTTAGTTCGTGCACTCTGGCAACATCATCATATTCCACGAGATCCAGGGGCTCTCCACCACTCCTCCTCTTAGTCCTATCAAAGACAAGAAGAAAGGCAAGATGGAAGATTTGAACAACGTTAGAAAGGAGAATTCAAATGAACGGGTAGAGGTCACTAATGGTCATGGTACTCAGGTTCCTAAGGAAAATGTATCCCAGCTTGAACAGAAATTGCTGAAGTTCCAGGAAAAGCTCGACTAGGTTCGGAATCTGGCAAGCTTGTCATTCTCGCTCAGCACCCCAGATATCACCTTCCCCAATACTCAAAACCCTACACCACCTCAAAACATCCCGAAGTAAAAGAATCATCCTGCTCCTCATACGGTTCCACCAAAGACCCAGTGTAACACCTACCATACCTCAAACAACACCCCGTTACTTCTCCCAGAACTCCAAAACTCCACAAATGACCACTTCCAAACCCACAATAACACCCCCATCTACATGGAGACCATACCACTCTCCACCCAACCCATCTCAGGCACACCCGAGTCTGATGATAAAGATTTGCTCATCAGGAACCTGGCTGAGGAACTTAAGAAATTGACTAGCCGGATTTAGGGCGTTGAAGGAAATAAGGGAATTGAGGGGCTGAATTATGAAGATCTCTGCATACAGCCCGATGTCGAACTGCAGGGGTACAGACCTCCGAAGTTCGAGATGTTTGACAGTCCAGGCGATCCAAGGATCCATTTGAGGACGTATTATGACAAGCTGGTTGGGGTAGGGAAAGACGAGAGAATCCGCATGAAGCTGTTTATGAGGAGCCTAAAAGGAGATGCGCTGTCTTGGTACATCAGCCAAGATCCAAAGAAACGGTCAATCTGGGTAGGCATGGCGTCTGATTTCATGGACAGGTTCAGGTTTAACACAGAGAATGCGCCGGATGTGTTCTATATTCAGAATCTAAAGAAGAAGCCTGCAGAAACATTTTGCGAGTATGCTACTCGTTGGAGGTCCGAAGCTGCTAAGGTCAGACCAGCCTTAGAGGAGGAACAGATGAACAAATTCTTTGTCCGGGCCCAAGACCCGCAATACTATGAAAGACTAATGATGATCGAGAGCCACAAATTTCCGACATTATCAAACTGGGGGAACATATTGAAGAAGGCATTAAGAGTGGTATGGTTACAAACTTTGAGGCCTTGCAAGCTACAAATAAGGCCTTGCAATCCGGTGGTGTATCCAAAAAGAGCAACATAGAAGCCGGAATAGTTCCACAAAGGACCAAATCTCCTATCAAGTACCAAACCTACCCAACACCTCCACTCACATATCAGCCCACTCCGAACTACCAAGCACCCTCACCACCCCTCTATCAACCATCTCCGCCTCCCACATATCAGCATGCTTCGCCCAGATATTCCCTACCCACACATGTCTACCAAACTTACAATGCTCAACCATCCCTCTATCAGTCACCCCCTGCCCGTCAGAACTTCCCTAGACCCCGACCAAATTTTGACCGTAGGCCACCCAAATAATATACAGCCATTGCTGAACCCATTGACCAGCTATAGGACAGACTCAAAGCCGCCGGTTATGTCACCCCCATCCCTGCTACAACCCTTGAGAACCCTTCTCAGTGGGTTAACCCAAACAAATCCTGTGCATACCACTCCGGCATGAAAGGGCACACCATCGACGAATGTCGTTCCTTGAAAGACAAGATCCAGTGTCTGATCGATAATAAGGTTATTGTGGCAAAGGAGCCCGCCCCAAATGTCAGCAACAACCCTCTACCAGACCATAAGGGCGAGGGTATTCACAAGATTGAAGTGGAGGATGATTGGGATCCCGAGGAATCCATCGGGTTGATCGCAGAGGGAGATGATCCAAAGAAGCCAACAGTTACTCTCAACCCCATAATAGTCCAGATCCAACCATCTGAGGTCACTGAGGTAGATGTGTCTATCCCTCTTGAGTTCGAAGCAGCGTCATCAGCAAAGGATCCAGCACCATTTGAAGTTGCAGTTTTGCCACCAAAAGAATATGTCCCATTTGAAGTAAAGGTGGCCGCACCAATCCCAGTGGCGATGTCCGTCATGCCGTCATTCCACACAAAAGCTATACCCTGGGATTATACAGTCGAGGCTAGGAGGAAAGGCAAGGTCCGGTTCGAAGAGATGTTGCAGCACAGGGAATGACAAGAACGGGGAGAGTCTATACCCCTGAGTACCTAGCCGAGTCTAGCAAGCAGGCCTCCAACCAGCCACCCATCATTGAGACAGGTCCAGACGACCTTTGGAGGAAAATACATGCCAAAGAGTACTCGGTCATCGACCAGCTGAACAAAACACCAGCACAGATATCCATCCTCTCACTACTGCAGAATTCCAAGGCACACAAAAATGCTCTGCTAAAGGTGCTGAGTGAAGCCTACGTGCCAAGCAACATCACTGGTGGGGAAATGGCTAATATGGTGGGACAGGTATTAGAGAGCCACAAAATCGCCTTCTACGAGGACGAGCTACCACCTGAAGGGCTGGGTCACAACAGAGCCCTGCACATCACCGTGCAATGTGAGGACTATTTCATTACCAGGATCCTGGTCGACGGGGGTTCCAGCCTTAACATCTGTCCTCTGGTAATACTCAAGAAGTTGGGCAAAGGGCTGCAAGAGATAAAAAAAGGAGCAATCAACGTGAAAGCCTTTCATGGGTCTCAAAGGTCCACCATCGGTGAGATTAGCTTGTGTCTGCACATGGGACCAACCTGGTTCGATGTTGATTTTCAAGTAATAGATGTGCCCGCATCCTACAACTTGCTGCTGGGACGGCCATGGATTCACGCTTCTAGGGCTATAGCATCAACACTGCACCAGGCAGTAAAGTTTGAATGGAATCACCAGGAGGTGATCATTCACGGCAACGGTAGAAACCCCATATATAGTCGTCAGGCCATTCCAGCAATCGGAGGGAGAAGAAAGCTAGGCGGAGAGACCTACCAGCACATCGAGCAGGTCAATGCTGTCGACAAGGACAAGTGGTGGGATAACAAGATCGAGAGTATATTGAATTGGAGTGGGTACGAGCCTGGCAAAGTACTCGGCAAAAACCTCCAAGGAATAGCTAAACCCATAACACTCAAGAAGCATGGCACCACTTTCGGCTTGGGATACGAATACACTTGGGAAGAGTTCAACAACTGGTCGCTACCATGGCGTGATCCTTACTACCCACCGGAGCAGCCGATACCGCACTTAGAACAGACTTTCCAATAGGCTGACGTCGTCTATGGGACGGATGTATAAGAGGCGCTCGCAGCACTGAAAAATTTATTTTTAGAGGACAGTGATATGGATTGTTGTGTTATCCTTGTGGAGGAGGGGGAGGAAGGCCCTTCCATACAGGCTGTAAGTAGAGGAGCATGCCTCAATAATTGGATTATCAGAACAACCAGAGCCTGGCGAGCCTCGGGGTAGCAAGGCTAAAACAAGCATCATGCACTGTTTTTATTTACTAGATGATTTTCTTCTCGCATTTTTATTCCCGCAATAAGATCTTCAATGTTCAAAACAGTTATGAAATTTATCAAAGAATTTTGACTTTTTCTTATGAATCAACACTCATTATTATTTTTCTCTCATTACTTATACAGCATTACTATTACTTATCTTGATGAACCAATGACTGTGACATGCAATGAGACAACGCAACAAGCGGACATTGATCCAGAAAAATATGACATACCAGAGGAAATTTTCAAAGAAGTGGAGAACTTTGAAAACAGACCTAAGTCCAACCTGGACGAGACAGAAATTGTTAACCTAGGAGATGCAAAAAACGTCAAGGAAACACGAATCAGCGTTCACTTATCGCCATCAGAAAAGAAGGAATACACAGAACTTGTAAGGGAATATGAGGACATATTCGCTTGGTCATATGACGACATGACCGGTCTGAGTACGTCTATTGTGGCTCACAAACTGTCAACCGATCCGACATGTCCGCCGGTAAAACAAAAGCTCAGAAAGTTCAAGCCTGATATGAGTTTGAAAATCAAGGAAGAAGTCACTAAGCATGTCAAAGCTAAGGTTCTCAGGGTAGTAGAATATCCGACATGGTTAGCCAACATAGTGTCGGTGCCAAAGAAGGACGAGAAGGTAAGAGTCTATGTCGATTATCGGGATCTCAACCGGGCCAGTCCGAAAGATGACTTCCCCTTGCCAAATATACATATCCTGATCGACAATTGCGCGAAGCATGAACTGCAGTCATTCGTGGATTGTTTTGCCGGTTATCATCAGACCTGGATAGATGAAGAAGATGCTGAGAAAATGGCTTTCATTACACCGTGGGGAATGTATTATTACAAGATGATGCCCTTCGGCCTGAAGAATACAGGGGCCACCTACATGAGGTCCATGACTACCATTTTTCATGATATGATACACAAAGAAATTGAGGTACATGTGGATGATGTTATCATCAAGTCCAAGAAGTCCATTGATCACATGGAAGATTTGAGGAAGTTCTTCAACAGATTGCGAAGGTGCAACTTGAAACTGAATCCTGCAAAGTGTGCATTTGGGGTTCCTGCCGGGAAGTTGCTTGGGTTTATCGTGATCCACCGAGGAATAGAACTGGATCCATCAAAAGTCAATGCCATTCAAGAACTACCACCGGCAAAGAAAAAGAAGGACGTGATTAGTTTCTTGGGAAGACTCAACTCTATCAGCCGGTTCATAGCACAGTCCACGGTTATCTGTGAGCCAATCTTTAAGATGTTGAAGAAGGACGCCGCTACCAAATGGACCGATGACTGTCAAAAGGCCTTCGACACAATCAAGGAGTACCTGTCAACACCACCAGTCTTGGTCCCGCCTGAGCCAGGTAGACCCCTATTACTCTACCTTGCAGTGTTGGATGGAGCTTTCGGTTGCGTTCTAGGGCAACCCCCTATATGCTGGCTTATGGTACAGAAGCCGTCATTCCCGCTGAAGTAGAAATTCCTTCCTTAAGGATCATACAGGAAGTTGAGCTCGACGATGCAGAATGGGTGAAAAGTCGTTATGAGCAACTAGCTCTTATAGATGGAAAGAGGATGAACGCAGTTTGCCATGGTCAACTCTATCAGAACAGAATATCCAGAGCCTTCAACAATAGGGTCAAGCCAAGACAGTTCACACCAGGGAAGTTGGTGTTAAAGAATATTTTTCCGCATCAAGATGAAGCCAAAGGGAAGTTCTCTCCCAACTGGCAAGGTCCGTACATGGTTCACCGGGTTTTGACAAGAGGAGCCCTCATACTTGCAGAAATGGACGGAGAAGTCTGGCCAAAGCCGATCAATTCAGATGCAGTCAAGCGCTACTATGTGTAATCTTTATGTTTTCCTTACATGATGTAAATTGAACTACGCCTGACCTGATTCCCTTTTAAGAGGGGATACGTAGGCAGCCCTATGGGTTCGGTCACAATTCAATAAAATTTTCATTTTCCCCTGAAATGGGAAACTGGGGCAGAATTTTGAGGAGGACCCTCAAAATTCCGAAGCAATTTCAGCCGAATCGTCGCGAGCAACAGTTAGAGGCACCATCCCATTAAACTGGGGCAGAATTTTGAGGAGGACCCTCAAAATTCCGTAGCAAGAGAGGTTGCAATGTCCTGAACCACGTCACAGTCGTCGGTTCATCTAAAAAGTTATTCTTAATTATATACTTATCATGCATGTTTATTACTAAATTGCCTTGTTTAGCAACGCTACCCCAGTGATACATGCAGTATCACCAGATCGAAGCCACAGGTCAAGTAGAGCCAGCAGGGATACGAACTAACCTTCCCCCTTTTACAAAACTCACGATTTTCTTTGGATGCAGGCACTTGGATTGCGAGATCATCAAACATACTATACACTCACGAGACAAACATTGTTCAGGAATAAAACTCTCAAGACCATTGCAGTTACCCACGTTTGCTATCCACACACACCAGCAACATTCCGTGTGTCACAATGTCCGATAGCAGTCACAATATCGCAATCCGCTATCAGCTAAGAAAACTCTGTTACCATTTGCCATTTTATTTCTTGCATAGGGCTACCATTCTGCCTTTCGAGACTAAACACTGTCTCCATCTGCATTTCTGCATTGCATAAGGCTACTATTCTACCTTCCAAGACTAAATGCTGTCTCCATCTGCATTTTCTGCATTGCATAAGGCTACTATTCTACCTTCCGAGACCAAACGCTGTCTCCATCTGCATTTTCTGCATTGCATAAGGCTACCATTCTGCCTTCCGAGACTAAATGTTGTCTCCATCTGCATCTTCTGCATTGCATAAGGCTACCATGCTGCCTTCTGAGACTAAACATTGTCTCCATCTGCATTTCTACATTGCATAAGGCTACCTTTCTGCCTTCCGAGACTAAACGCTTTGTCCATACTGCATCTACATGGCTGAAAGATCGCCACATACCGCATCTGCATGGTTCAAAGATCGCCTCATACTGCATCTGCATGGCTGAAAGATCGCCACATACTGCATCTGCATGGCTGAAAGATCACCTCATGCTGCATCTGCATGGCTGAAAGATCGCCTCATGCTGCATCTGCATGACTGAAAGATCGCCTCATACTGCATCTACATGGCTGAAAGATCGCCTCATAGTGCATTGCATGGCTGAAAGATCGCCTCATACTTTATCTGCATGGCTGAAAGATCGCCACATTCGCATGGCTGAAAGATCGCCACATGCCACTGCATCCTTCATGGGATGAAATATCGCCAACCCATCCAAAGGCGTCATCCTTCGGAGGCACCATCCTCATAGCCCGAGAACACCATGTCATGGCCGGAGGACCCCTTTTAATCTCTTGCATATCATTATTCAAAGTCATCATGGTTCGGAGGCACCATCTTCATAGCCCGAGAGCATCATTTCATAGCCTGCGAATCCTTTATTACAAGCTTCATGACCCAGGACGTCATCCTAACCGTCCGAAGACAGCATTCATGGTCCAACGGGAACCTGCACCATGTCTAATTTTATGCACAATATACGCTTGTATTATTTCTTATTTGCAAGTAAACCGGCAAGCAACAGCCGTCTCGGCAGGAGCAGTCCCGCTCCAGTGCCCGCGGCCACATCGAACCTAACCATTCCAGTAAGCCACTCACTCGACCAGCCCAAAATATTGTGTCTGTTCTTGGAAAATACACCTCAGCATACTCTGCCGACGGATTCTAAACTACATATGGCCTGATTCGTGTAAAACCAGGGATATGTAGGAAGCTCAGAAGCCAGGGTGCGGCCTGAACCTCTCCCAAACCGTTTCGCTCGGTCAAAATTGGCCATCATATCTTTACCCGAAAACTCTTTTATCATTCTCGGGTAAAGAGGGGCAGCTGTTGACACCCAATTTTTTCCTATATATTTTCATATGCAAAATAACTTCAAAATGGTATATGCGTGCATATATGCATATATCCAAGTGCTTCATTACTTTTCCTTAATTTTAAAAGATTTTTGAATCTATTTATTCTCCTATTTTTATCCATAAAAATCCAGTAATTGTTTCCAAAAATTGTCATTTTGGTGATCCACTTATTGCACTTTTATATCTATGCTAAAATTATTTAGTATTTTAAAGCTAAATTGCATGTAATTACAATATTAGCCTCTTTTATGATTTAACTGCGTTTATATTCATCAAATTAAGTCCGGTATTTTTAAATAGTTAATTATGTGCTATAAATCATTTTAGTACCTTAAATTTATTTCCATAAATTATTTTATTATTTTTATGAATAAAATAGGGAAAATTGGCTATTTAAATGTTAGCCCAATTTCATTTTGATTGTAGCCTAAATTTGACCCTAATTTGAATCCCAATTACCCCGGCCCAATTTCTATTTAACCTCAACTCAATTGTAATCAAACCGACCCATGCCCGTATCCCTACTTACCTGTTTAAATCCAGGCCGTTGATCTGAATGATCAACGGCCAAAAATCATCCTTGCCTTAATTAATTCTAAATGACCCCCTAAACCCTATCATTTCTCACCATACGCCGCCTCTGAATCCCTCCTCTCTCAAACACTCTCTGCAACACCCCCAAACCCTAGCCGCCGCCACCCTAATCCACCCTAATCCAAGGCTTTCCAGGGTCATCTAAGACCTGTATCAACCTTCCATGGCTTCTACGTGTTTGGTTCTGTGGTCTCATGACCAGACTTTGAAGGGGCTTGGTCCAGTCTTTGCTCGATGATCATTCTCCAGTCATGTCTGACTTTTCTCTGGCCAGCCATGGCCATTCGAGTCAGACCTTTGACTCTCATGTTTAGATCGGTAACTTTGAAGGCCTTTCTCGTTGCTTTTGGGTTCTTCTGAAACCCTAATCTCTAAGACCTTTTCGACTTCTTTCAGATTTACCTTAGATCCATGCTTGCCATGAGTTTTTAAACGCTTTCTCGAAGTTTCTTTAACTTTGCTTTCAAAAAAGACTCTTCATCTTTTTTCGATTAGGGTTTTCCTTCAAGTTCTTCTTTTCAAAATCTTTTCTCTAATTTTAATGTGTCTGTGATTCTACTATGTTTGTTCATGTTATTCTTTTATCTGAGTTTAGCATGTTAAAAACCCTTATTTCTTTTAGGTTCATTCGAGTTTCTGAAGCTGTTTGCTAAGTATTTGTTTGATTTATTTGTTTATCATCTTTTAAGCTTGAATATTGTTGAAGAAACCCATGTCTTTGGGTTTGAAACTATTCGTTTGAATGCCTGACTCGATTTTAAAGTTCCTTGTTTTAGAACCTCTTTTCTTTGTGTGAATCCTCTAATTCTGGGTTTTACTATCTTTAAAATTGGACTATGCTTGAAAACCTTACCTTTCAAAAGGTCTCTCATCTGTTACTGTGAGACCCTTTGCATGCTTCTGATACTCTATTTTTCTTCAGTATTGATTCAATGAGACTTGACCTACTTGATTATCATGCTTCGAATGTTTGCTATCTATTGAACTTTGTGCTACTATTGCATGTTGTTTCTTTTGCCAATAGGTTTGGCCTCTCATGTCTATTGCTTGTGCACTCTATTTATATGCTGAGGTTCCTTCTTTGATTGATTTTCAATCTTGGGACTGA
The DNA here is from genome assembly GCF_001879085.1 of Nicotiana attenuata. Classification (NCBI taxonomy): domain Eukaryota; kingdom Viridiplantae; phylum Streptophyta; class Magnoliopsida; order Solanales; family Solanaceae; genus Nicotiana; species Nicotiana attenuata. The sequence continues at coordinate 21,536 of NW_017675289.1, read as the reverse complement.
TTTTAAAACTTCTCTTTTTGTGAACTCTAATTTCACTTGCCTGTTAAAGTAATTGATCCTTTTCCTTATTTTGCCTTACTGAATCTTTTTCCCAAAATAAGTGTATCTCTGTATTTAGACTAGATAGCTTACTTAATGTTTTACTACTTCTTTTATGGTAATTATAAGTCTGCCTACAAACTGATTTTTCTTTCCTTATTTTTGAATCTGTTAGCCCCGTTAAACAAGTGATTCCTCAATTAAAGGGGAATCACTTGGTTGATTGATTCTGACTATTGATTGTTTCCATGTTTGTATTGAACTTTACCTATTGCCTTATTTCTCACATGTTTTTAAAACTATAAAAACCCACTCCTTTTCTTTCAAAAGACAGGACGAAAAACGAACCCAAGGAATAAAATACTTGAGTTCAGACACACACTCCACTAAAATCTCTCTCTTTTCTCTGTTGTTACTTGTGTTGCTACCTTACCTAGCCGGCTGAAACCCAAGGCTAGGCTGTGGGAAACTTGCTTACTTTTTCTCTGAATTTGCGTCTTTACTGGTATGTTCTAACTAATATTCAGCATCAACAACAACATGTTTCTTTACTATTTCCTGCACCCTTGTTTGTTTCCTGTTTGTATTTAATCAAGTTCCATTGTTAAGCATGCTGTAATCTGCCCTTTCTATTCTGAATTAATGCTTCCTTATGAATTCTGTCAGTCACTTATTATGGCTTATGAATCCTAAACCCCATCCCCAATGTGTTTGGTATCTGTGGTTGGTTTGGGGCATGAGATCATTGGACATTGCTGTGCATGACCCAAACCTGATCCCCCTGGGATCATAACCTCCATGTCCCCTCTATATGTTGTGTGTTCTGATTGGTTTATAGGCATGCCAACACCTTCTATTGCTGTGCATGCCCCAATCTTATCCCTGCCTAAGGGTATATGCTCTTTGCAATATATTCCCAAACCCCTGACCCCTTTGTATGAAATTATGAACTCTGTGATTTACTACTACTATTTTCCATCATCCCTACCCCTCTCTATTCTCCACTCAGTTTTAAATCCCTATTCCTGCACTTCCACCATATTCTTAGACTTAGGTTCTGCCCCTCTTGTGTGAGCCCTGCCTTGGGACCCATGAGCTCCCTCTGAACATGGACACACAAGGGCTGGCCCTTCCACACTGCCTCATCTCTATCTGGTTCTGCAAACTTGGGTGTAAGCACTGCCCGGGGTCCCTTAAGACCCTTAGGGAACTTTGACATACCTAGGTCTGAGAAAGGCTTGGAAACAAGTGGTATTTGAGGCGTTTTGTTCCATAACTCAGAGAGGAAGTCAGAATCAGGCTTCCTATGGTTGTATTTTCCTATTTTTACATATTTTCTTGATGTAATTCAGCAACTGGTCTGTAATAATTTATAATAAACATTTGGGGTTGGTTAGTGAAAAAAGGGGTGGGTAACTATGCATGTTCAGCTGCTTGAAGGGTAGAAAACATGTCCATAGGACTCACTTTCAATTCTGCCTGTTCAATTCTGCATTTAGACACCATGTCTATAGGACTCATTTTAAATTCCGCATTTAGACACCATGTCTATAGGATTTACCTAAAATTTTGCATGTTTGTTGCCACACTTAGACACCATACTTTTTAGGATATAAACGGCTATAAGAAGATATCATCTTCATAACGTTAAAATCAGTATTTTATAGAGATCATGCCTATTGGAATTCCCAAGTAAAATCCTGCCTGTTTCCATTCTACATTCATTTAGATATCATGCCTATAGGGGTTAAATTCAGCATTTAGATATCATGTCTACAGGGGATTAAAATCAGCAATTGTAGATAACATCATCTGCAAAATCTGAAACTAGTCTAATTTAAAATCAGTCTATTCTGAACCAGTTTTTTTAAGTAACCTAATCTCCTTATTTAACGTGGTTTAGCGAGCATGCCTATAGGATCTCAAGCCGTTCGTTTTTTAAGTTGTCACTGCTTTGCCACATTCTGAATCAGTAATAGATACCATGTTCATAAGAGCTCACCCAAACGCTTAGGAAAGCCTTAGGTATTAACAACTAATAGAACTGAGCCCGTTTCTATCAACTAGTAATTGCTACAACCAGCAGCATGCCTGATTCAGACTTCTTATCTGAGTTACGTAATAAATTGGTCTGCTTCAACAACAATAATCCCCTTGCATTAGTATTTTTTAGATTCAGACCTTGATAGTTGTTGGAGTCATGCTATTTTATTGCTTTGTTCAAGGAGGTATATATGAGCCTTCAGTGTTTTATATGCTTTCCCCTTTAATGTGCAATCCTATGTGTTTTTGTATGTCGTCTTAGATTTTTCACCTTTGAAACTTCAAAGTCAGCCTAATATCTTTCCATTTTAGGAATAGTAGTCCTAAGTGCCTCCGGGACTGACAAGAATGGGAAGGGTAATAGCATGCAATAGTGGTCGAGATCAATCCGCGCTTTAGTACCTTAACGGGGTGGGAAGGGTAGATATGGATATGATGACCGGTGCGCTAATACCACGTGTAGCCCCTCTTTTGAGGAGTGATTACCGGGTAATTCATTGATGTGATCCATATTATAAATAAACCTAGGACCCCCTCCCCTCTCTTTCTTTGCCTTTAAAGCATTATGACTTCTTTTAAAAAATCAGCTTTTTTAATGATTGCTCTATTTTACTTCCAAGCATTTGTGTATTAAAATCCCCTCTTATTTGAGCCTTATCTGTTTACATGTTAATTATACCAAATTCACAAAGAATTATCTGGCCGAGAACCACACTAGTGGATCTTGAGGAGTGCCTAACACCTTCCCCTTAGGATAATTTCAAGCCCTTACCCTATCTCTGGTTATCAAACAAACTCAGAAGTGAACCTTGTAGGTGTCCTAATGCACCATAAATCATTAGGTGGGGACTCTTCAAAATGCAAAACCCAGTTCCCGAAAGGAATGAGTTGTCCCATACCCAAATGTCATAAACCCGATCTCCCGATGCAAATAGGGAAAAAAGGGGGCGCGACATGTACGGTGTGCCTTGTGAGATTTATACTGATCACCGGGGTTTGCAACATCTGATCAAGCAGAAGGACCTTAATTTGCATCAGAGGAGGTGGTTAGAGCTGCTGAAGGACTATGATATCTATTTTGTATCACCCGAGCAAGGCCAATACTTTGAGTCGCGGGGGGGGGGGGGGAGAGTTTGGGGAGTTTGTCTTATTACCAGCAGCAGAGAGGCCTATGGCGATGGATGATTAGGACTTAGCCAGTTAGTTTGTGAGATTGGATCTTTTGGAGCCTAGTTGGGTCCTTGCTTGTGTGGTTTCTCGGTCTTTTCTATTTGTTCATATTCAGGAGCGTCAATTTGATGACCCTCATTTGCTTGTCCTCAAGGACAAGGTCCTGCATGGCGATTCCAGAGACGTGACTATTGGTGATGACGGGGTATTGAGGATGCAGGGTCGGGTTTGTGTATCCAATGTTGATGGGCTTCGGGAGTTGATTCTAGATGAGGCCCATAGTTCGCAATATTTCATTCATCCGGGTGCCACAAAGATGTACCAAGATTTGAGGCAGCACTATTGGTGGAGGAGGATGAAGAAAGATATAGTTGGGTTTGTAGCTCGGTGCCTCAATTGTCGGCAGGTAAAGTATGAGCACCAGAGATCGCGTGGATTGCTTCAGCAGATAGAGATTCCGGAGTGGAAGTGGGAGCGGATCAACATGGACTTCGTAGTTGGGCTCCCGCGGACCTTGAGGAAGTTCGATGCCATTTGGGTGATTGTGGATCGGCTGACCAAGTCCGCGCATTGCATTCCCGTGAGCACTACCTATTCTTCGGAGCGGTTGGCGGAGATTTATATCCGGGAGATTGTCCGTCTGCGTGGTATTCCTGTTTCTATCATTTCAAATAGAGGTACTCAGTGGACATCACGATTCTGGAGGGTCGTACAACATGAGTTGGGTACTCGGGTGGAGTTGAGCACAACATTTCACCCTCAGACGGACGGACAGTCCGAGCACACTATTCAAATTCTTGAGGATATGCTTCGTGCATGTGTGATTGAGTTTGGAGGGTCTTTGGATCAGTCATTGCCATTGGCAGAGTTTGCCTACAACAACAGTTATCAGTCCAGCATTCAGATGGCACCGCATGAGGCTTTATATGGTAGGCGGTGTAGACCTCCGGTGGGTTGGTTTGAGCCTGGTAAGGCTAGATTATTGGGCACAAACTTGGTTCAGGATGCTTTGGAGAAGGTTAAAGTGATTCAGGATAGAGTTCGTACAGCCAGTCCAGACAGAAGAGTTACGCGGACCGGAAGGTTCGTAATGTTTCCTACATGGTTGGAGAGCGGGTTTTGCTTTGGGTTTTGCCTATGAAAGGCGTTATGAGATTTGGGAAGAAACGGAAGTTGAGTCCGAGGTTTATTGGCCCTTTTGAGATATTGAGGCGTGTTGGGGAGGTTGCTTATGAGCTGGCCTTACCTCCCATCTTGGCAGGAGTTCATCCGGTATTTCATGTTTCGAAGCTCCGGAGGTATCACGGTGATCCGTCGCACGTATTGGATTTCAGTTCAGCCCAGTTGGACAAGGATCTATCTTATGTTGAGGAACTAGTGGCGATATTGGACAGGTATATTCGAAAGTTGAGGTCAAAGAACATTGCATCAGTGAAGGTTCAGTGGCGGGGTCAGCCGGCCGAGGAGGCGACTTGGGAGACCGAGCAGGATATACGCAGCCGTTACCCTTATCTTTTCACTACATCAGGTATGTCTCTATGCTCGTTCAAGGACGAACGAATGTTTAAGTGTGGGAGGATGTAACGACCCGACCGGTCATTTTAAAAATTAACGCCCCGATCCCCTATTAACTGCATTCCTCGTGTTTGTTTCTGCTATTGTGAGTTGCCGGGAGGATTTATTTGGAGTTTCGGAGAGTTTTGGGACACTTAGTCCCTAAATGAGAGTTTAAGTTTAGAATTTGGACCATAGTCAGAGCAGTGTGAAGTAGCATCGGAATGGAATTTCATTGGTTCCGTTAGCTCCATTGGGTGATTTCGGGTTTAGGAGCGTGTTCGAATTGTGTTTTGGAGGTCCATAGCTTATTTAGGCTCGAAATGCCGGAAGTCGAATTTTTAATGTTTCCGGTTCGATAGTGAGATTTTGATCCAAGGGTTGGAATGGAATTCCGGAAGTTGGACTAGCTCCGTAGTGTTGAATGTGATGTGTGTGCAAAATTTCAGGTCATTCGGACGAGGATTGATGGACTTTTTGATCGAAAGCGTAATTTGTGATTTTTTGAAGTTCTTAGGCTTGAATCTGATGCTAATTGGTTGATTCAATGCTATTTGAGGTGTTTTGAAGATTTTTATAAGTTTGGATAGTGGTATATGACTTGTTAATGCTTTTGGTTGATGTCCGGGGGGGGGGGGGGATCGAGGTGATTTCGGGTGGTTAACGGGTGATTTTGAGTTGAGTTTGGCAGCTGAAGAAGTTCGGTTGCTGTCATAACCGTACCTGCGGCTAGGCAACCGCAGGTGCGGGCCCGCAGAAGCGGAAGGCTAGTCACAGATGCGGAAGTTGGCGTTAAGGGCTAAACCGCAGGTGCGCAGGTGCGGAAAGTGAGGCGCAAGTGCAGAGTTTTGGTTTTAAGTGAAAATGCAGTGCTTTGGCTGCAGATGCAGTATCGCAAGTGCGGTGTATGGACTACAGGTGCGAAAATCCTGGGTCAGAATATATAAAAGGTTTCCTTCATGAATCTTTGGTTATTTCACCATTTTTAAGACGACTTTGGAGCTTTTTGAGAGATTTTTAAGAGAGAATTCAAGGGAACTTCATTGAGGTAATATTCTTGAACATAAACTCGTTTCTATGGTGTTATTTCACGGATTAGGCTTGTAATTGATGGAAAATTAGTGGTTGAAATTGAAGAACTAGGGCTTGTAATAGGAGACCAAAATTAGGGGTTTGAGGGGTCATTTGTGGTTGGATTTTGGTAATTTTGGTATGCATGAACCGTGGGAGGATAAGGATTCCATTGATGTAAATTTTACCCGATTCCAAAACGTGGGCCCGGGGGCGTCTTGGTCATTTTTCCTAATTTCGTGTATTAGCTTTGAATTAATTAGTTGAATTAGTTACTTGAAGTGTTATTTACATTATGCAATTACTTTGAATAGATTTGGACCATTTGGAGTCGGATACTCGTGGCAAGAACGTGGTATAGATTTGATTGAGCTGGTTCTAGGTAAGTGGCTTGTCTAACCTTGTGTGGGGGACGTTCCCCCTAGGTTTGGTACTGTTGCTATATGAATATCGTGTACGTGAAGTCACGAGTGCGTACTCGTGCTAATTGTTGGAAACCTGTTTTTCATTAAGTAAATTAACTGTGTTTCTTTCTTCTTGAACATTACTTGTATTTTAAGCCTACTGCGTAGTTTAGGGAAGCATGCTTAAGTGTATTAAATGTCCTATCTAATGAAACTGTTTATGTGAATTCCGTGCAGCATGTTAGGTTAGGATTGCCTGTTTGTTTTTTATATTAATTGGTTCGAGTTGATTATCCATGTGTTATTGTTGCGTGTTTACATTGGGATTACGGCGGTTCCCGGTAGATCCCCCTTGTCTGTTTATTTTGGACTACGGATGTGGTATTCCGGTAGATCCCCCTGCAGAGTTATATGGAACTACGGGACTGCACCCGGTAGATTCCCCCAGTATGGGTATTTACATTTGGGGGCTACAGGACCGTATCCTGGTAGATCCCCAGTTGCTGGATATTTACATTTGGGGGCTACAGGACGATATCCTGGTAGATCCCCGGTTGGTATCTCTGTGTTGAGATGTATTCTTTTTGCGATATTTTCTCTGTTGTAATTGTTGTTATTCTTATCATTATACTGTGTTACTTCATACTGTTTCATTCTTGAATGAAATGGTGGAATTCTTTCCTTGATATTGTTGACTTTTTATTTTGGGACTACGGATGAGTATTCCGGGAGATCCCCTGCACATATACTGACTTTGGCTGTAGTGCGGGATACCAAGAGGTCCCCAACACATATATTGAGGATATCAAGAGATCCTCGGGATAACAAGAGATCCCCAACACAGATATTGAGGATACCAAGAGATCCTAGGGATATTATCCCCAGCACAGATATTGAGGATACCAAGAGATCCTCGGGATACCAAGAGATCCCCAGCACATATATTGAGGATACCAAGAGATCCTCGGGATACCAAGAGATCCCTAGCACATATATTGAGGATACTGAGAGATCCCAAGGATACTGAGAGATCCCTGAGTATTTATGTTTGGGACTACGGGATGGGATCCTGGGAGATCCTCTGTCGATACTTCTGTGTACTAGGTGTATATTGTCTGTGATTTCTTCTCATTTACTGATATTGTTTTGATTATACTGTTGCACCTTACATTGTCTTACTTTGTCTTATATATTGATAACCGGTAGGTCCCTGACCTTCCTCGTCACTACCCGACCGAGGTTAGGCTTGGCACTTACTGGCTACCGCTGTGGTGTACTCATGCCCTTTCCTGCACATGTTTTCCGTGTGCAGATCCAGATACATCAACTCAGCCATATCGTTAGCGAGGCGAGGCGATCTCTAGAGACTTTGAGGTATATCTGCCACGTCCGCAGACCGAGGAGTCCCTATCTACTCTCTCTTTTCGTTATAGCCCTTCTGTATTTCTTCTTTTGTTTAGACACTCTGGAGTTAGAACACTTTGTAGTTATCGCATAGCTTGTGATTTCATGAGATTCCGGGTTTTGGGAAATGTAGTTTCAGTTTGAGAGTTTGTGTTGTATATGTCGAGCGACATCTTAAATGTTTCATTATGTTATTCCGCAGTTTTTGGCTAGTTTTATTCTGCTGTTTCTTTTTTTTTTCCGCAATTTGTTAGGCTTACTTAGTCTTAGAGACTAGGTGCCATCACGATAGTTCACGATGGGCAAACTGGGGTCGTGACAGTAAGAACGACTATCCAAATTCCTGCTTGAACATGGCTACAAGAGAGGTAAAATTGATAGCACTCTATTCTTGAGGGAAAAAGGTAAGGATCTTCTTGTAGTACAAATATATGTTGATGAAATAATTTTTGGGGCAACCATTGAAAAACTAAGTAAGGAATTTGCTAAACTTATGGGGAGTGAATTTGAAATGAGTATGATGGGTGAGCTTAATTTCTTCTTAGGCTTACAAATTAATTAAAACTCAAATGGAACCCTGATCCATCAGCAGGAATATGCAAAAGAGTTGATCAAGAAGTTTAAAATGGAAGAATCAAAGGAAATAAACACTCCTATTGCAACAGCCACAAAATTGGACATAGATGTGTATAGGGGTATGATTGGTTCACTTTTGTATCTTACTGCTAGCAGACCTGACGTTATGTTAAGTATAGGGTTTTGTGCTCGATTTCAAGCAAATCCAAAGGAATCCCACTTGACTGCTATCAAGAGAATATTGAGATACTTGAAAGGCACTACTGACCTTTGTCTTTGGTATCCAAAAGGTAGTAACTTTAACCTAGTGGGATATGCTGATGCTGACTATGCAGGTTTCCTTGTGGATAGAAAGAGCACCTCAGGTATGGCACACTTCCTTGGTTCATGTCTTGTGTTATGGGCTACTAAAAGCAAAATTCAGTGGCCTTATCTACTGCTAAAGCTGAGTATGTTGCTGCTGCTTCTTGTTGTGCTCAATTGTTGTGGATCAAACAGCAGTTGATGGATTTTGGTATTGATGTTGGTTGCATCCCTATTTTATGTGATAACACTAAAGGTGTCTAATGGGCCGAGTCACCTCGCTTCCGGACCGGCCCAGACCGGTTGAAATCAGAACCGGCCCGGACCGGTATAAAGGGGGCCGGCTGGGCTGGGTTAATATGGTAAGGGGTTGGTCCGTTCACATTGGGGCAACCGGTTTACCGGTCCGGTCAAACCCGATCAACGGGATTTACTGTAGAACCGGTTAACCGGCCTGGACTGGACCGGCCCAGACCGGTATAACGGTTACTTTTATAATTTTTTTTAAATGGGGCCTAACTTTTTTTGAACGTTGGCAGCGGTCTTCGGGCCCTTGGGGCCGTTGCCCAACGACAGATTTGCACAAATAGCCCATTTTGGGCCTTTTTTTTTTAAATTAACACCTTTTGTAATTACCTAATTAGCCCTTTGAAAAACTATAAATACACCCTCTCTTCTTCATTTCTTCACTCATCTCTCATTTCTCAAGCTCATGTTCTCAATTATCATTCTCTCATTCTTCACCTAAAGTGCAATTAAGTATTTGGCTCTCATTTTTTTTGGAATTTCATTTATCGTATTATTTAATATTTGAAGTTTGAATTTTGAACAATTGACATTTCTTCGTGGTAACATTGGAGTTGCGAAATCATGAAGTGTTCAATTTATTGCCAAATTCGGTGCACTCCCTCCAACTATTTCTCTTATTTTCTATTTTATTTGCATATTTAATCTTTGCTAGTAGTTAAATTTTCACAATATGTTTAATGCTGCAAAAAGAGTTTGTAATAAGGTTACTAATCGGGGAAATAAAAAAAAGAGGTAGTACTTCAGCATCTGGTAGTAATTTAAAATGACTCTACACATATTCCTGAAACATTACCTGATAATAATATAGATTATGAACAATTACAGGAAGATTTCTGTATAAAAGATAATGAATTAGAAATAGAAGATGAGATACCACTTACACCTAGTAGTGTTGGAGCTGGTAGCAGGGGTGGTGGTCGTGGTGCTAGTAGTAGACCACATGTGGCCCCGACTAGTAATCGGAGAAAAAGAAGTAAGGTTTGGAAATTTTTTGACGAAATAGAAGGTACTGATAGAGTTAAATGCAAACTTTGTAATGATACATTTAAACATAAAAACTGGAGGACAATTAGGGAGGACTGGGACGCTTAGTAGACTTATAAGAATTGAGCATCCTATATAATGGGGCTTTTATGGAGATGGAAATCAAGAAACTCTAAACCCTACTACTGGAGGTCTTATGAAATATGATAAAATGAAGGATCATGAGGAGTTAGCAAAAATGATTGCTTTGGGTTGTCTACCTTTTTCTTTTGCTTCTTCATCATATCTGATAATAGGTGAATTGAACTATAATTAAGCCCTAAAGAACCACTTTCTTGTATAGTATTTATGGTAAACGTGATAACAAAATGCTCTGATTAGTGCTTTTCATGCTTTGCAGGTTACATACAATAAAAGAAGGCTATGGAGTACTTTTGGGATCAATTATGGAGGAAAAGAGGCCAATCGCACAATATCCGCTAAGTGCACCATGCGAAATGCACAAAACCAGAACTGGAGATGGACTGCTGCGGTCCCGGCGTAACTGCGGTCGGACCGCGGTAAGAAGGTGTTGCAGATTCTGAGAGGCGATTTGGCCGCGGTCCTGGCGTAAGCGCGGTAGGACCGCGGCATGAGGCGTAAAATTGAGGGACTGAAGTGCAAAACACGGAATTCTTAGCCCAAAACCCTATTTTAAACGATAGAACTCGCCCAAGGGAGGAATGTAATGTTTAAGAGAGTACTTTGGCAAGGAAAACAAGTGTGAGAGATCACCCAAAACATCATTACTCTTATTCTTCTTTATTTTTCTTGCAATTTACGATTATGAATCTTTTAGTAGTTTATTTTCCTATTGTTATGAGTAGCTAAAAACCTTAATCTAAGGTTTTGGTGGAACCCGTTGGGGATGACTTGGTTGTTTATTTAATATAATTGGATTTGGTTGTTAATCTCTAGTTGTTCATCTATGTTTTGATTGTGGATTAGTTGAAAGGGCCCTCAATTATCCGTTCCTATTTATTATGTATCTACTTGAGAGAGAGAGTGCATATTTAGGTGATTGTATGAACAACATCACTCCCGGAGTATAGACGAGAGTCATAACCGAGGGTTTAGGGGTTGGATTAGAGATAACGAAACCCCGGGTGCAATCTAAGTGAACTGTATTGTGAAATTAGCTAGCGTAGCTTGAGAGAGTGCGTCTAGTAGATTATCATAATTACTTGAGAAAGAATTATGATAGCTTGAGCGTTCATGATTGTTAGAGACAACTAAATCGTAGTTATAAGACATATACAACCAAGGAAATTACCAACGGGGGAAACCATTGCCTTAGACCTTATTTCTACTGTTTACACATAAGTTTAGTTAATTTTCAGTTATTAATTACTTTCAGTCTTTAGTTGTTAGAAAATCAACCATTGTGAATCAGAAAGTTTGGGAAAACAGATTGTGTGAATTTAGTGAATCCGACAGTAGTAATTGATAGGTTAATTCCCTGTGGTTCGACTCTGGGCAATAATACTCAGATTATATTTGCAACGCCCGCATAGTCTTTTGTGAGACTCAGTTGAGTGTGATCAAATTTTGGCGTCGTTGCCGGAGATTTAACGGTGTTATCAATTACAATGCAAAGAAATACAAAAATTCTAAGTGTAGTCAGTTTTCTCTATACCAATCTTTTCATTGAAATTCTAACGTTTGAAATCTTGTGGAAAGTAGATGTATGCCTAGAAATTCATCGAGGACTGGAGAACTAATAGAGGGACTCTTAGACCCCGAGAAAATATTCAGGGCATTGAACCGTGCCAACATAGGATTTCAACAAACTCAACCAACACACCAACTCGAATTTGACATGGGTGACGTGAACAACGCCAACGGAAACATCAGGAATGAGCAAGCTGACTTAGATGTCAGAGGAGTGGCACCTCTTGTGCCCGAGGCTTCACTTTATGACTGGGCACAACCTACAACTGACAATCTGGCCACTACCATAGCTGTGCCTGCAATTCAAGCGGAGACATTCCAGATCACCAACAACATGCTGCATCTGCTGCAGAATAAAGGACTGTTCTCCGGGTCAAGCATTGAAGACCCACAACAACACTTGAAATTTTTCTGTCAATTTGCATGACCCAAAGGCAGCCTAATGTGACCCCTGAAGCTATCAAGCTGCTCCTGTTCCCATTCTCAGTAACTGAGGCAGCTCAGACTTGGTTAAATTCGCTCCCGATCAACTCTATTACCACTTGGGAGGAATTAGTCAAGCAGTTCCTGAACAAGTTCTATCTGCCTAACAAGACTGCACAGCAGATTGATGACATATTGCAGTATAGGCAGCATTCCACTAAGTCCTTGCAAGAAACTTGGGAGAGATTTAAACGGATGCTTGTGAAGTGTCCTCATTATGGAATTCTAGACCAGATGCTCGGCCAGAGATTCTACATGGGTCTAGCTGACAACTTGAAAGCGAATGTGGATGCTTCAGCTGGAGGTGCTTTCTTAAGCAAAACATTCACCGAGTGCAAAATTCTCCTTGATACGACGAATGGAGGACTATGTACACCGTGTATTAATCAGTCCTATGTGTGTTCGTGGAGCGGAGAAGGTGAAAATCAAAGGGTCCGGGAAGATATGAATTACATCAACAATTATGGGGGCCAGAGACAAGGAGCACAACAGTGGAGACCGTAGCAAAATCAGCAGTACAGGCCTAATATGCAGCAGCCTGGGGTATGCACCCTCAAAACCAATTAGTGCCAGTGCCTTATCAGAAACCACAGGGTTATCCACAGCAAAATCAGCAGCAATTGGTTTATCAACCACCCCCTCAGCAGCAAGATAACAACATGGTGGAGATTAGGGGTATGCTTTAGCAACTCATTGGGACAAATAATAAAGTGCAAGAAAAATTGGCAGTGCATGATTCATCCATAAAGAATATTGAAACGCAGTTGGGTCAGCTGTCCATGGCTTTGAACAATCGTCCTCCGGGAACTTTACCTGCAGACACAAACATAAACCCCAAGGAGCAAAACCCGAATCAGCTGATGGCAGTCAGTCTAAGGAATGGTAGAGATTTAGATAGAGAGCAGGAAATTGCACAAGCCAGCAAGAATACTACACCAGCCACTCCAGTTCAATTAGAGGTAGAAGAACCCACAAAACTTACTGAAGTGGTGGTTGAGCAGAGTCAGGAGGAAAAAGGCAAAGAAAAGGAGACCGAGCAAGTTGCAGAACAGGTGGCACCTCTTGTGCCAGAAACTCCTAACAGAGAGAAGCCAGCAAGCAATGCACAAAGGGTGATACCTATACCCTTCCCTCAGAGACTGGTCAAGCAAAAGAAGGCAGACCAATACAAAAAGTTCATGGAGATGCTGCGTCAAATCCAGTTGAATATTCCATTGATGGATGCCTTGAGGGAGATGCCCGGTTATGCCAAGATGATGAAAGATTTAATGTCACGGAAGTTTGATTTTCAGGATCTATCCACAGTAACTCTGACACAGACCTGCAGCGCAGTGGTGGCAAAACCGATGGCTCAAAAGATGTCCGATCCAGGTAGCTTCACTATTCCATGCACAATCGGAAGTTATGCCTTTGCAAAGGCGTTGTGTGATTTGGGAGCCAGCATAAACCTGATGCTGCTGGCAGTGTATACTAAATTGGGCATCGGCAGAGCTAGACCGACTTCTATGCTGCTACAGCTGGCTGATCGCACTGTGAAAAGACCAACTGGTATTCTTGATGATGTGCTGGTGCAAGTGGGGAAGTTCGTGTTCCCTGCAGACTTTGTGATTCTGGATTGTCAGGTGGATGAGGAGATACCCCTCATTTTGGGGAGACCATTTTTAGCCACTGGGAGAGCACTGATAGACTCTGAGACTGGGAACTTAAAATGAGATTGAACGATGAAGAAGTCATATTCAATGTTCAGCAATCAATGAGGAGACCCAGCGAATATGCGAATTGCTCTCTAGTAGAGGCAGTGGATGTAATTCTGCAAGAAGATGATAGGACCCTAACTGTGAGAGATCCATCGGAGGCATGCCTGACGAATTTAGAAGAAATGGATGGTGAGGGGTTAGCTGAATGGGTGATGGCATTGGAAGGCCGAGGGTTTTGGTCAAGGGAACCTCAGTTCGAGTCCCTTGAGCTGGAGAAAAGGGTCACTCCTCCAGCCAAGCCATCAATAGAGGAACCACCCAAGCTGGAGCTGAAGCCACTCCCAGATCACCTTAGGTATGCATTCTTAGGCCCTGATTAGACCTTACCTGTTATTATATCATCCTGTTTGCTAGATGTGCAGGTAGAACAGCTCTTACAGGTACTGCAGGATAATAAGACTGCCATTGGTTGGACCATGGCAGACATAAAGGGTATCAGCCCAGCCTTCTGTATGCATAAGATTCTCCTGGAGGAGGGACATAGACCTTCCAGGGAACACCAGCGAAGGATGAACCCTAACATGAAAGAAGTTGTAAAGAAAGATGTGATCAAATGGTTAGATGCGGGAATCATTTTCTCCATCTCTGATAGTAATTGGGTCAGCCCTGTCCAATGTGTTCCGAAAAAAGGGGGAATGATTGTCGTGAAAAATGACAACAATGAGTTGATCTCAACTCGTACAATCACAGGGTGGCGAATCTGCATGGATTACCGGAAATTAAACACCGCCACCCGAAAGGACCACTTTCCCTTGCCCTTCATTGACCAAATGTTGGACAGGCTGGCTGGAAGATCGCACTTTTGTTTCTTAGATGGATATTCGGGGTACAATCAGATATCAATATCCCCCGAAGATAGAGAGAAGACATCCTTCACCTGTCCGTATGGCATCTTTGCCTTTCGGAGAATGCCTTTTGGGCTTTGCATGCACCAGCGACTTTTCAACGGCGCATGCTAGCCATCTTCACAGATATGGTGGAGGATATTATGGAAGTCTTTATGGATGATTTCTCCATGGTGGGAGATTTATTCGAAGACTGTCTTCACAACTTAAGCAGAATGCTCAAAAGATGTGTGGAGACAAACTTAGTGCTAAACTGGGAGAAGTGCCATTTTATGGTACAAGAAGGGATAGTCCTGGGACATCGAGTGTCCAGAAAAGGATTTGAGGTCGACCATGCTAAGGTTGACGTGATTGAGAAGTTACCACCACCCACTTCAGTCAAGGCGGTGAGAAGTTTCCTTGGTCACGCCCGGTTCTACCGGCGTTTCATAAAAGACTTTTCCAAAATTGCTAACCCATTATGAAAACTCCTTGAAAAGGATCAGCCCTTTGTGTTTTCTAATGATTGGAGGTTGGCATTTGAGGAACTGAAGAAGAAGTTGATAACTGCACCCATCATTGTTGCCCCCAACTGGGAGCAACCATTTGAGCTCATGTGTGATGCCAGCGACTATGCTATAGAAGCAGTCTTGGGGCAGTGAAAAGATAAGCTGATGCACCCGATTTACTACGCAAGCAGAACGCTAAGCGGTACACAACTCAACTACACAGTGACGGAGAAGGAGATGTTGGCAGTTGTGTTTGCTTTTAACAAGTTCCGATCATATCTGATTGGTTCCAAGGTAATTGTATATACTGACCATGCAGCTCTCAGGTACCTCATTGAGAAAAAAGAGTCTAAGCCGCGCCTGATTCGTTGGGTACTGCTGTTGCAAGAATTCGACCTCGAAATCCGTGACCGTAAGGGCACAAAAAATCAAGTCGATGATCATCTATCACGACTTGAAGGAGCTGAAAATCAGTCGAGGTCGAAGAAATTCTGGAAACCTTTCCAGACGAGCAGCTGCTCGCAGCCAGTCTTGAGGATGTGCCATGGTATGCAGATTTTGCAAACTACCTGGCCTGCGGTATTGTTCCCTATGACCTTCCATCTGTCCAAAAGAAAAAGTTCTTCCGTGATAGCCGCATGTATTATTAGGATGAACCTCATCTATTTAGAATATGCGTTGATAACATTATCCGGAGGTGTGTCCCCGAGATAGAACAATCTTCAATTTTGCAGGCTTGTCACGCATCAGCATATGGAGGACATTTTGGAGGAGTCAGAACAGCTGCGAAAGTGCTAGAGGCCGGATTCTTCTGGCCAACTGTATTTAGAGATGCACACCTCTGGGTAAAGGGCTGCAATGAATGCCAAAGGACGGGAAACATTTCCCGTCGCCATGAGATGCCAATGAAACCAATTCAAGAAGTAGAGGTGTTTGACGTGTGGGAGATAGACTTCATGGGTCCCTTCGTCAGCTCATTCGGCAATAAGTACATACTTGTGGCGGTGGATTACGTGTCTAAATGGGTGGAAGATGCAGCCTTGCCCACCAATGATGCAAGAGTGGTGGTCGGATTTCTGAAAAAGAACATATTCACCCGGTTTAGGACACCAAGAGCGATCATCAGTGACGGAGGCACTCACTTCTGCAATAGAGCCTTCGAGAAATTACTGGCTAAATATGATGTGCACCACAAAGTGGCTACGCCCTACCATCCGCAGACCAGTGGGCAAGTTGAAGTGTCCAACAGGGAGATAAAGAGTGTACAAACGAAAACTGTGAACGCAACCCGAACAGATTGGGCAAAGAAGCTGGACGACGCACTCTGGGCTTACAGAACTGCATTCAAAACACCAATAGGTATGTCACCATACAAGTTGGTATTTGGAAAGGCCTGTCACCTACCTGTGGAGCTAGAACACCGAGCTTAGTGGGCACTAAAACAATTAAACATGGATCCCGAAGCAGCCGGAAAAAACCGACTAACAGAGCTGCACGAGCTAGAAGAATTTAGATATCAAGCCTTTGAAAGCACGAGGCTCTACAAGGAAAGAAGGAAGAAAATGCATGACAAGCACATCGTGGACAGAGACTTCAAACCCGATGATAAGGTATTATTGTACAACTCAAGGTTGAGATTATTTCCGGGTAAGTTAAAATCCCAATGGGCAGGGCCATTCAGAGTGGTGCAAAGGTTTGCAAGTGGAGCTGTGGAGATTAAATCGGAAGATGGGACGACAAAGTTCTCCGTCAATGGGCAAAGGTTGAAACATTACCTTGGAATAGCCGAAGAAAAAAGGGATACAGTGGTGACACATTTCAAAGAACCCCAGTATGCGAATGAGGAGTAAGGGCTCAACTACTTGCGTCGTGCCGCGACGTTAAATCAGGCGCTGGATGGGAGGCAACCCATTGCATTGTTGTAACCATCATGCCACGACGTTAAATAAGGCGCTGGTTGGGAGGCAACCCAACGATAGTAGTGGTGTTTGATTTTTAGTTTTAGCATACTAACAAACGCAGGCGACGAAGGGCGGGTGAAAGGACCATCAACCAGGAGCAAAACAGGTGAAAAAAATGCAAAAATAAACGCCCAGGAGCGCGACTTCGCGCACACTTCGCGCACAAGTTCGCGCGTCTGGGCAAAACATTCTGCCTGGAACAAACGAAAACGCGCGAAGAGTGCGCGAGCTCGATACTTCGCGCGAAGTTCGCGCATCTGGCATCAAAGTATTCTGCCTGGGCCGCGAAGGACGCGCGACTTCGCGCACCACCCGTCAACTTTCCGGCGTTCTTTAGTGTATTTTTTATTTTATTTTATTATTTTAGTTTTTTTTCTTTTGTTTTAATTTATTTACCCTTAGACTTAACTACCCCCCCCCCCCCCCCATAACTTGCCCCATATCTGAACTCCCCCAAAATCAAACGAATGAAACCCCCATCCCCAAACCCTTCGTCCCCTCAGTCAAGTCGAACTCCCCAGCCCCCCTGCTACCAAGAACCAAACGTCCCTCATTCCACCAACTCAACCACCCATCTTCTTCCCCATTCTCCCTATCCACAGGTATGCACCCTAGTTTCCTTGTTTCTTTTTTTTCATCTCTTTTTCTATTTTTAATTTTGTTTTTTTCCAGATTTGGTGTATGTAAATACCTTAGTTGTAGTAGTTTTACTTAGCTTTAATGTAGAGATTTTGGTACCATAGGGTGTGGTGTTAGTAGATGATAAGTGTGGGGTGGAATCCCCTTGATTTGTGATGTTGGAGAGTGTATGTGGGTGTGTCTTGTTCTAATATGCTTAAAAGGAGTTGTGAAGACCTAATGCCCACAAGGTGTTTGTGGAAAGGTCCCAATGAACATGAGTATGTAGTTTGTGACCCCGGATGCGTGTGAAGTCTGAGTAACCGCATTGCGTCACAAATTTTTGTTGGGCTGAGCTAATATGTTCACGTTTTGCAGGTATTATGGCACCATCGAGAAAACGTCAAGCCACAGGTCCTTCCTCAAGCCGCCAAAGGGCAGCCCCTGCCTATGACTGCAGCAAATTTGTCTCACCTGCGGCTCAGACCCGTTTTACGGAAAAGGCCGCCAAAATGCTAATTCTGGAGAGGGGTATTGACCTCCGTTCGGTCCAGGCACGCTGCCCACACATGTATTCGGAGTTAATGGAGCGGGGTCTGCAGTCTTTCATTGATGAGCCAGGGGAGGCTAATTTAATGGTCGTTCGAGAATTTTATGCCAATCTGCCTGAGCATGTAGACAGTATGGTCACGGTGCGCCGCAAGGCGGTGGATGCCTCCGTTGAGGCGATATGCAAAGCATATCAATTGCCCGACCCTCTGCCTGACAATACGGACTTTTATGAGTGGGGACGCTATCCAATAGATGCCAAGTGAGAGCGCTTCTTTGATGAAATCTGCGCACCCGGCAAAATGGTGGAGTGGCTGGAACACGGAGAGAAGTTCCACTCCTCCGTCCTAACTACTGAGGCGAAGAGCTGGTTGTATGTTATTAACAGTCGCCTCACTCCCTCCAAAGTGATCCCTTCGACATGGCCAAAGTGATCCACGAAGAGATGTTCATCCGGTGCCCCCAACGCCAGTATGGGTTCTTTTTCCCCTCTTTGGTGACTAAGCTGTGCAGGCAAGTGCAGGTGCCCGAAAATACTCGTATGGACGGGCTGGTAATAAAAGACCACAAGATCCGACCTGGCAAGAACACCACGGGGCCAGCCCCAGCGGCAGGAGGTGAGAATGAGAGTGATGCTTCGGAGGAGGACGAGGATGAACAAATGGACGTGGCACCAGCCCCAGCAGCACCCACAGGAGCAGCGTCCTCTTCAGGAACTGCCAGAGTGTCCCGGTACACCGCATTGGAGCAGGAGGTCGCTGGTCTACGCACCTCCATGATTGAGTTGGGCACTCGTGTGGATGCGATAGCTGACCGACAAGTCAAGTCGGAAAAGAAGTTCATGGGTTGGTTGCGAGCTTTGGGGAGCGCGTGCAACGTGAACCCCGAAACCATTTCCGACCAAAAGTGAAGCTCCAGGGAAGTCTCTTTACCTCACTGCTCTTTTAAATTATAAGCCATAGGGACATGTATTCATTTTTAAGTGTGGGGTGGGGGATTTCTTCATTGTATGTTGTATGTATCTGTATCGATTGATTGTTAGTTTTGTTTTGCTTTGTTTCATTTTTGACTTGGTAGTTTTGATGATGTGGAGTAGGAATCATTTGTTAATTTAGATAAATGGCTCGGCCCGACGACGAATCCCTTTCGACGGGGTTCTTGAGGGACTGAGTCGATCGAAAAAAATATTGAAAAATATGTAGACTCTTCCTGATGACGGATCTTTTAGACGGTTTTCTTGAGGGAAGTTAGTCTAGAGAAAATACCAAAAAGATTTTTTATTTTCTTCTTAGGTAGTGTAGCAACTCCCCCTTGGTTTTTCTTTAGGCCACGGTTCTTTTCCAAGGGTTTAGCTTGAACCGGGCATAGGTAGTTTTTATTTTTGTTTTCTTTTTAGAATTGTAGATTAGGGTAATGGGCTACGAGCTATAAAATTGAAAGAGAACCCACAGCGTTGACACACCTGAACACAATAGACCCTAGGGTGTAACGCTTAGTCCTAATTGTTGAATCTCACTGAAAGTGCCTTAATTTGTATGTTTGTTACTTAATTGAATGCTCGTAATGGAGCGTCTTGATGAGCTGATATGAATGAGTAATATGCCATGTGTGGTGAGTGTTTGTGTAGTCCATGTATTGTACTTGTGTCTAGAACTTGCCCGGTATGTGAGTTGAAGCGAAATCTTAGGTGATGCTCGGTTTGAAAAATGATGTTAGGCTTTCTTTGATCCTTTTTAAGCTTAATTGCTTATCATAAATAAAATTTGTCCCTAGCTAACCCTTTTGAGCCTATAGACTTTTGTTTGGCACCCACATTACAAGCCTATACCCTTTTGTTCTTAATTGATCATGTTTTGATCCTTTTACCTCTTAAAGCACTTTAATTGTGAGAGGAGCGCTAAAAGAAGTAAAGAGGAAATAAGTGAGGGGTGGCTTTTGAGTGGAACCAATAGAATGAAGAAAGGTGGACTTGTTTCGTAAAATACTACACCACTAGCGGAAAGTGAAAAGAAAAAGAAGAATAAACTGGGGAAAAAAAAGAGAAAAAGAGAGATGAATACATTGTGTCTTGTTCCAGCTAGTAGGTATGAATTAATAGAGTGTTTAAAGAAGAAGGGAGTATTTGTGTGATGATTTTGTTTGTGAATAAAAAGTGGGTTGAAGAATTTGCGCTAAAAATTGCTAATGTGATGTGTTAAAGTGCTTAGGAGGTTGAGTCACAATTCCTAAATATATCCTAACTGTCCCTTAGCCCACATTACAACCATGAAAAAGTCCTAAGTAATTTCGGGTCGAGCTACCTTACATTAGTAGAGATTTACATTAAGGGCAAGCTTATGGTACCAATTGCATGCATGTGACTTCTTTTGCGAGAGTGAGTGCTTTCCTTGATATATGTGAGTATATGACTCAAATGTGTGGATTGAATTCAGTTTGTGTTGATGTGATTGTGAGGGCATATGATTCGTGACGGAAAAGCAAGTCTTGACTTCTGTGTAGAGTACTTTGAGGAAGTGTGAATATTGCATGGCACTTGAGAGTCGGCTTTGAGGCTAGGATTGTTCANCCCTTCATTGACCAGATGTTAGACAGATTGGCAGGGAGGTCACACTTCTGTTTTCTGGATGGGTACTCAGGGTACAATCAGATCTCCATTGCACCGGAGGACAGAGAGAAGACCTCTTTCAGTTGCCCGTATGGCATTTATTCCTTTTGGAGGATGCCCTTTGGCCTATACAACGCACCCGCCACATTCCAACGGTGCATGATGGCCATATTCACTGACATGGTAGAGAATATAATGGAGGTGTTCATGGATGACTTCTCAGTGGTGGGAAACTCATTTGATGAGTGCCTGATAAATCTGACTCGTGTGCTGAAACGATGTATCAAGACTAACCTGGTTCTGAATTGGGAGAAGTGCCACTTCATGGTACAAGAGGGCATAGTCTTGGGGCACCGGGTGTCAAGTAAAGAAATTGAGGTGGATCGTGATAAAGTGGATGTGATAGCAAAGCTACCTCCTCCAACTTCAGTCAAAGCAATCAGGAGTTTCCTCGAGCATGCCGGCTTCTACCGGAGATTCATAAAAGACTTCTCAAAAATTGTCAACCCTCTCTGTAAGTAGTTAGAAAAAGATCACCCTTTCTTGTTTTCTGATGATTGCAGGGTAGCATTCGAGGAGCTGAAAAAGAGGCTGGTCACAACACCTATCATAGTTGCCCCCGACTAGGAGCAGCCATTCGAACTCATATGTGATGCCAGTGCT
>NW_017675288.1:70275-71119 GCF_001879085.1 Nicotiana attenuata | reverse complement strand
AATCATCATTCTTGATAGATATGTAATATCTTCATAAAATGCCGTGGAATGGCCTTTTCAATATCTCCATAGAGATTCTCGCTATCATATTATCATGCTTATAGTTATAGCAAGATACACATGCGCACAAATTGCACTTAGGATGTAGTACTTCATGACCATGAATTCTATATGCTTTAACCAATTTAAATCCTTCAGGGATTGTTAAGTTATATAAGCCATATAATAGACTTTAGATGCATATCAAGTTTTCATGTCATGCCAGACATATAAGATATCGAAAACTGATTGCACATACCATTGACTTATACTTTCAAGTGTTTGAACTACATGTTCAAAACTACATGGCTTTCATATGAAACCAATTCTATTTGAATTGTTTCTTCAGACTTAAAATCCTCATATATATATTTAGCGCTATCATAGATGTCGTTACTTTATTTGGGCCAGCAAATGCGTCTGGCATGCTTTGCAATATATTGCAAATGAATTATCCTTTTTATGAACCTCAAGTTCATATTATGTTATTCGAGGATCTAGATGCACAAATGATAATTCATTCCACATAACTTTTTCTCAACTGTTGCATCTTGTCTCCCCCTCATGTTAGAAAAACTAACTTGTTTCCTCAACTTTGAGAACCCTTCTTTGTGCGTTATGGTGTTAATCAAAATATACACCGCACATCAATAATAATGAGATAGAATTATTTGGTTCCTGGCCCTGAAACCACTTGTGAGGGAGAATGTAATATACTTTTGTACATAACCTATATCGAACTGATATAGATAACTTTGTTCTCATAAGCAATAGTTTAGCTATTAAGTGGAGGCACTCAATAAAT
>NW_017675288.1:62921-66138 GCF_001879085.1 Nicotiana attenuata | reverse complement strand
TGGGCTACAGATCTTGCATTTACAGGGTTCATTTCGCAAATGCAAACCTCTCCATTTGCGAGAACCTTCTCGCAATTGCGATACAGGGTATAGGGATGGCAGCTTCGCATTTGCGAGGATTAGAAGTCACAATTGCAACTCTAGGGGAATTAGGAACAGCTTCGCAATTGTGAAGCTTGGTTCACTTTTAAGAGGGGTTAGACCTACAGAAATGCGAGAGATCAATCACATTTGCGACATCTAGGAGACTGAGACACTAATCGCATTTGTGATTAGTGGTTCGTTTTTACAAACATCACAATTGCGAACAAGTGTCGCAATTGCGATATCTGCAGCTGGATAAAAATCTGAATTTCGGTACTTAATTCATTTTACACTATTTTTGAGATCTATACTCCATAGATTTGGTTTTTGGAGAGAAATTTCTTCCCAAATTCATAAGTTAGTAACTTTAACTTATTTTCATTCATTTTCCACTACTTTTTCATGAATTTTCACTATTAAATCTGAGATTTCATAGAGTAGAAATTGGGGTTTTGTGTAGAAATAATGGATTTTGTAAAATGAGATTTAGACCTCAAATTGAGGTCGAATCTCAAAATAAATCACATATTTAGACTTGGGGATGAATGGGTAATTGAGATTTTGTCATAATTTCGACCACGTGGGCCTGAGTTGACTTTTCCAATTATGTTAAAGATCGAACCTTTTTCGTTGAGGGATAGTTTCTAAAGCTTGTTTTGACTTGTTTGAACAATATTTGACTAGATTCAGGTGGTTTGGAGCCTTATTCTAAAAGGAAATTCATGTTGAATTGTTGATCTTGTTCCGAAAAGAGGTAAGTGTCTTGGTTAAGCTTGATTGAGGGAATTAAGGTGTAATTAAGTCTATTTGCTACGTGATTTATGTGTTGGGGGCGTCATATATACAAGCTGACGAGTGTATGTGTGTTGGCCATGGGATAAACATGTGAGTAGGACTAGCCTTATTTGTTCCATGCTACTTTGTGCATTATGTCTTCCATGCTTAGATAGATTGTAAAACTCTTTGACTTCTCGTATTCTTGTTATTTGCCTATTTTGAGATTATTTAGATATTGGGTGTTGAGATCATTGAACTATTGATTTGGTTATTGGTGCAAAAGTGTTGGTAAATTCCCATATGGCGAATTATGTTCAAATATAACCCTAATGTTGTTTATGCTTCCAACCTTGCTTGGTACTATGTATATGTGATGTTTGGTGAGGAATAGTGAAATGCACAAAGGGTGTTATTGTGCTTGTGAGGTAGAGTAATTGTACACGAAGGGTGTTTTTGTGTTTTATTCATATATCAATATCATTGCACGAAGGGTGTTTCCGTACTTCAAAGAAAGTGATGATATGAACGAAGAGTATTTCCAAGCTTGCTATTATATTGTGATGTGAGGATGAGAGTAAAAGCACGAAGGGTGATGCCGCGCCATTTGTTGGTTTCATTGATCCTTCCTTCGTTATTCGAATTGTGGACTTGGCTTTGTGGTTTTGTAATTTACCTTTGGAAGGTTGTTCAGAGTTGTTTTAAAAGCATGAGTTGTGATTTACTCAATAACGCCTTCCTTTACATTTCCGATTATTTTTCCTTTACTTATGTACTTATTAACTCTCGCACATATTGATAACCTTTTATCGTATTTGGTTCTTTACTTGCCATCTCTTTATTTCTTGATATATAACTGCACAGGTTATTTGTAGGTGTCTTGTTATAGCCTCGTCAGGGTTAGGCACGATACTTACGGAGTACATTGGGTTTGTTGTACTCATACTACACTTCTGTACTTCTTGTGCAGATTCGGGCAATGGTACCAACGGTGTCCCGAGAGGTGCTTAGCGGATGACACATAGACGACTCGAGGTAGAGCTGCATCTCATTCGCAGGCCTTAGAGTAGTTCCATTTCTGTTGTACTATTTCTTCTTTCCAGACAATTTTGTATTTCTGTCAAGACAATATATTTAGTAAACTCTAGAAGCTCATGTACTTGGTGACTCCACGTCTTGGGATAGTTGAGCGTTAATATTGATCTTAGACTTATCACACTACTAGAAATCCGGAAAAAAGCGACCACAAAAAGCGACCAAAGTTGGTCGCTTACAGGTCAAAAAGCGACCAAACAGGCCTGGTCGATATTATGCTGGTCCCTTTACCTTAGGGACCAAAGTTGATCGCTAATTTAGCGACCAACTTTGGTCTCTAAGGTAAAAGGACCAAATATTCCGGATAAACAATATACCGACCAACTTTGGTCGCTTTATTACTTTAATAATATAAATTTAGCAACCAAAGTTGGTCTCTAATCTTAAATTACATTTTTTTTATTTATTATTAATAAATATAAAGCGACCAACTTTGGCCTGTAAAGAAAATATTATATTTTAAAATCTGGAAAATGGAGACCAAAGTTGGTCGCTATTGTTTTAATAGTCTTAATTTTTTCTAAACTTAAGCGACCAACATTGGTCGCTAATTTTAAGAATTTAATTATTTTTTTAATATATAAGCGACCAGAGTTGGTCGCTATTCTCCAGAAAATATTATTTTTTTTGTAGGTTAGCGACCAAAGTTGGTCGCTTTTCGAGAAATATGGGTTAATTAGCGACCAACCTTGGTCGCTATTGCCCAGAAAATTATTTTTTTAGAGAGAAAAGCGACCAACTAGCGACCAAAGTTGGTCGCTTTTCTTGGTATAATTTTGGCAGAAACTGCCTGTTTTGGCAGCTACACCACCTGCCAGCATACCAAAATCCCTAAACAGGCATTTTATGCCAACAACAACAACTACAACAACAATAAACAACAACAACAACAACAACAACACAACAACAACAACAACACAACAACAACACAACAACAACATTAACAACAACACTAACAACAACAAAGTATAAATTTCAATAGAACTAACACATTAAGCTAACCAAACTAAGTTAACTGTTATTACAAGCCCATTCGAAACCGATTGTATTTTTCTAGTTCAAAGTGTATAAAAGTCAAGGATTGTTTTGTACATCATTATCATCACCGTCTGATGAACTTTCATCACCAAGAAGGTATCCAGAAGGGTGTACTTGTCGAGGACGGGAAGAACGATCACGGGGAGGACGGGAGAACGAGCACTTGGAGGACGGGAGGAATGAGCACGGGGAAGGCGAGCCTCTGGCGATGACTCACGAGACCGGG
>NW_017675288.1:55907-60232 GCF_001879085.1 Nicotiana attenuata | reverse complement strand
TTCACAACGTACTTAGACATTGTTGTGACCTCAACGCCCAGGTCCCCAAGATATATCTTTCAAAATTGATTTACACCATTATTTGGATCATTTACCTACATATTGTTAAAAAAATTCATAAGTTAGCATAACTTCCAAACATTGTTTACCTACATAGTGTTAGAATATTATAAGGATAAACTTACAAATTGTTTGAACCATGTATCAAATCTCGTATATACAGCATCATGGCCAAATTGACCCACGAAGTGACTGTGACACATCAAATATTTTTAGTAGTTGCATTGAGATGTAGTCATAATAAATTTTATATTTTGATAACTACTAAATCAATACTTACTTGAGAAATGGTACAACTTCGGGACAATTTAGCAACACATGAGTGTACCTGACTTGTACTCCATATCACTCAAACTTCTCTTTCTAACATCCTTAGAACATCGGCCTGGTTGATTGAATATGGACATAGGCGGATATAATGGATCATTCACACATTCGACCGTGTGCCTGTTGGGCCTATTCCTAGCACATGGCACATTACTCTCAAAATAATAAGAACAAAAATGAGCAGTTTCCTTCGCAAGATAAGCTTCGCATATAGATCCTATTCCTCTGCTTAACAAATTGTTTGCATTTGCCAATTGTCCTACATAATTTCAGGCTAGCCAAGAACATTTGTTTAAATTAAAACAGAAAATTACATCAAACTTAAAATATTACCTCTCAAAGGGATACATCCATCTGCATTGAACAGGCCCTCCAAGTCGTGCCTCGTGTACAAGGTGGATTGGAAGGTGTTCCATCACATCAAAAAACCCACATGGAAATATCTTTTCCATCTTAGTAGAAGTTACACGAATGTTCTGATCCATCTGGAGTAGGTTTTCTTCCCTTAATGTGGAAGGAACACAAGTCTTTGAAAAATAAACTAATCTCTGTGATGGGTTTCCAGATTCGTTCAGGCAAACCACAAAATGCAATAGGCACTAAGGTCTCCATGAAAACATGACAGTCATGACTTTTCAAATGGCTCAACTTCCCTACCTCCATATCAACTTTTTTCCCAAAATTTGACGCATAACCCTCAGGCATCTTCAATTTCGTTACCTAATCACAAATTTGCTGTCTTTCCTCCAAAGTGAATGTGTAACTTGCTTTGGGCTTGAACACCTTACCATTGTTTGCTGTCTGCAAGTATAATTCAGGCCGCCTACAATATTCTTGTAAGTCCATTCTAGCCTTCGGGTTATCCTTTATCTTACCTTTAACATCCATCAGTGTGTTGAACAAATTGTCAAAGTAGTTCTTCTCAATATGCATGACATCAAGGTTGTGACGGAGAAGATTATCCTTCCAATACGGCAACTCCCAAAATATACTCTGTTTCGTCCAATTACGAGTAACACCGTATCCGGGGAATCTATGAGGTGGAGCTTCAGTAACTTTACTGAAGTTCTGGACCCTCTCCCAAATTTCCTCACCTGAAAGTATCGGAGGTGGGAAATCATATTCCATTTTATTCTTTTTGAATGCATTTTTCATCCTTCTAAACTCATGACCAGGAGGCAAGAATTGACGACGACAATGAAACCATGATTGCTTTCAGCCATATTTCAAAGTGAACGCTTTACTATTTTCCATGCAGTAAGGACAAGCTAGCTTCCCAGCAGTCATCCACCCAGACAACATTCCATACGCAGGAAAATCGTTAATTGTCCACATTGAATTAGCACGCAAAATGAAATTCTGCTTGGTTGATATGTCATATGTTTCAACACCATCGTACCACAATTGTTTTAGCTCATCAATCAAAGGTTGCAAATACACATCAATCAAACTTTTCGGATTACATGGACCGGGGATAATACAATTTAAGAATATATATGGACTATTCATGCACAACTCAGGTGGTAGATTATAAGGTGTAAGAAAGACAGGCCAACAAGAATATGGTGTGGCAGATACAGAAAAAGGCGTGAAGCCATCCGCACACAGACCTAATCGAACATTCCTTGGTTCACTAGCAAAATCTGGATATGTCCTATCAAAGTACTTCCAAGCTTCTCCATCTGAAGGATGACACATAACACCAGATGGTCTTCTATTTTCAAAGTGCCATCTCATATGAGGAGCAGAACTCATCGACGCATATAACCTCTTTAACCTAGGTATAAGAGGTAAATAATGCATCGACTTGATAGCGACCATATTCCCGCTGGAAAGCCTCTTGAAACGAGGCTTTTCGCAAAATTTACAACTGTCCAAAGCTGCATCATCTTTATAATATAACATGCAACCATCTTCACAACAATCAATTCTCATTGACGAAAGTCCTAACTTAGAAACTAATCTCTTTGCCTTATAGAAATCACCAGGTAATTCGATATCAGGGTCAACTAGTTCACGCATAAGGTCAATGAAAGAGTCCATGGCTCCTTGAGAAATATTCCAATCAGATTTCATACTTACTAATCTAACTGCAACAGACAACTCAGAGTGCGGACTTCCGTTAGTGGACGACTAGCTTCCTCTAACTGTTCATAAAAATGTTTTGCGTCATCATTAGGAGTTTATTCAATATTTTCATTGGGCTCACCCCCTAAGTGCATCCCAAAAGCATCCGCAACCATATCATGAATTCTAGAATAACGATTTGTATTCTCCACCGACCTACTACTTTCACCCACAACCATGTTATGAAATATCCCATGGCTACCATCGATCTCTCCATGATTAGTTCACACAAAGTAATTTTCTATAAACCCCCTCCTATAAAGATGATGCTTAACTTCCGCCGATTTTCCAAACTTCATACAGTCGCACCTAACACAAGGGCACCTAATTACTCCTTCAATTAGGTATGATGGAAGTGACATTGCATGTCTAATAAAGTCATCCACCCCTTCTACAAAATCCTCCCTCAATCCCTGCCAATTAGGATAATTCCTATTGTACATCCAAGTACGATGTTCCATCTATACAAATAAAACAAGAACAAATTAATTTAAATAATTCATATCCTAATCTATTTTTAGTTAACTAAAAGTACAATTCATATCCTAAAAGTCCAATATGACTTTTCCTTGGGTAGTCTTTATATAACCTTTTATTTCTATTTGTATAATATTTTGCTAAAGGCTTTCGTGCTTTTAATATAATAGATAGATATAGATCTTTCAAAGGTTATTTTCAAAATAGTAAGCAGTTCTTTAAATTTTGTTGGAAAATTTACAACTAATACAACAAGACTTACTGGTAAAGATGAGTAAGATTGAACAAAGAACATAATAAATTACAAAAAGTTTTCTCAATGAATACTAAAAGAGTTCTTAAAAGTGAACTTATGAAGGTACTAATTTCAGTCCATAGAGAATAAGCAACCTAAGATTTCAATGCAACATTTATTAACACCTTATTAGAAACTTATTCTAATTAGTGTGAGACTTTTTTTTTCATTCTAATTTAGAATAAGCAACCTAAGATTTCAACACAAGAGCATTAGCAACATTTATTTTTTACATAGATTACAATGACTGCCCAGAATTAAATCAACATAGGCTCATTAAACAATTCACGCTTGGCAATGATAATCTGAAAACAAGTAACGAAGCCCTGAACTATTAACTATTAAGTCATTTTATCACAATAGAGCAGTCACAAAGTAAACGATCAGACAAACCAGAAAATCAGACAAACCAGAAACTAAAAAAAATAATTAACGAACGCAGCTGCAATTTCATTGCAAGAACGAATTCGAAAATACAGGTTTAGATGGGCGTGGCGTACCTTAAACAAAAATCAACAGAAAAAAGACTGAATAAGGTCTAAATTTCGAAGCTGGAACTCAACCACTAAACTCAGAATCAACAGCCCTGAAAAAATCAGCAGCAATCAACAGATGAAACTCGTTCAGGACCTCTCGACAATGACCAGATCTGACGGAATCAAACGAAGTTCATGTTAGTCTGGAGCAGATGGAGAAGACCAGTGGCTGATTTTGGTGAAGGTTGTTTCCTTGATGGAATTCTTAGTCTTGGGGTGGAGAATTCTGAGGGCTCTTTTCGTGAGAGAGAAAAAAGAGGGGGGGAAATTTTTTGAAGAAAATAAGAGAATGGGAGGGGAAACCCGATTTGGACACTGGAATTAGAAATAGCGACCAACTTTGGTTGCTATTTTGGTAGCCAAATAAGTTTTGACTTTTTGACCAAAATAGCAACCAAAGTTGGTCGCAATTTTTTGACCGTTTGACCAAAATAGCGACCAATATTGGTCGCTATTTCTAAAAAAAAAAATTAAATTACTTTTAATTCAAAGTATGTACATAT
>NW_017675288.1:43392-54893 GCF_001879085.1 Nicotiana attenuata | reverse complement strand
ACAGCCCAAACCGGGGTGTCACAAGTCACGAGCATCTATTAAAGTATAATTACAACTACAATGGTCTGAATTATACGAAACAGGACTGATAAACACAAGAGAGAAAAGTGGTGCTGCGAACGCTGGCAGTCACCTTGCTAACTCCGATAACTCTGCCTCCGCTCAGTCAAACCCACTATCGGGTGCCAAAATACCTGCATCTGCACACTCGGTGCAGGGAGTAAAGTGAGTACTCCAACTCAGTAAGTAATAAAGGTAAATAACAACTGAGCAGTAAGAAATCACGTAAAGCAAGCCAACATGCTGTATAGAAGCAGTGTAAAACCCTTTTGAGAAAAAGTAGTGAAGCTGTGAAATCTTTAGAAATATCTTAGCTCAGTTTAAACTCTTTTGAAAATGACTTTTTCAACAATTACGCAATTACTGCAAAATAGTTAGTGTCAATAAGCACCGAAAATCCGCCCCTCGGGCACAAATACCACAGTATAACAGGTAAAATGACAAGTAAATATGAAAGATGAACATATAACGGTTCGCCCCTCGGGCACATATCTCAGAACAATACCAGCCCCTCGGGCTCATCTCAGAACAATGGGTACCCGCGCTCACTGTGGGTGTGCAGACTCCGGAGGGGGCCCTTACGGCCCAAGCGCTATATCAAGCCACCACGTGGCATCATCTCTCGGCACTCGGCCTCACATCACTCGGCACTCGGCCTCACATCACTCAAGCCACCTCGTGGCGTATAAATGTATCTTAGGCCCTCGGCTTCATATCACTCAGTTTATCCTCACATATGGCCCTCGGCCGCACTCAGAAAGATATCATCACAAGCCCCTCGGGCATTAGTAAAACAGTAGTTCTCAGCCCAAAACATCATTTAGAACTATCATTTAGGTTTCAAATCTGAGTAAAAGGTGGCTGAGTTTGTAAAACAGTAGATACAATAGGACTGAGTTCAAGCAATAAGTCGAAACAGTGAGGAAATAGTGATAAAATCCCCGAAGGGTTCAAATAATTGGCACGAAGCCCAAATATGGCAATCAGCCCAAATCATGATGATAGCAAACAAGTTTCAGTCAAATACGCGGTAAAATCATCCATCGGGACGGACCGAGTCACAATCCCCAGTAGTAAAAGACCTCACGCTCATCATCCAGCGCGTGTCTCACCTCAATATAGCACTACGATTTGCAATTCAAACCCTCAGGATATCATTTACAATCATTACTCACCTCGAACCGGCTACAACTCTAGCTCGCGACGCCTTTGCCCCTCGAATCGGCCTGCACGCGCGTCGAATCTATCTAAAATCAGAACGAATATGTCACAATATGCAAAGGGAACAAAGCCCAAGCGAAAACAATTGAAAAATATCAAAAATCCCGAAATTAGCAAAACCCGAGCCCCGAGCCCACTTCTCGAAGCTCAGAAATTTTTACATCAACGGGTTCCTTATCTCTCCACGAGTTCATACATATCAAAAACACAAGAATCGGAGTTCAATTGACCCCTCAAATCCTTAATTTAAGCCCTCTTAAACTCAAGCCCTAAACCTCCATTTTTAGTCCTTAAATTCCTTAAATTTCAGTCCCAATCCATGAAATATTACTATAGAAGTGTGTTTTAGGTCCAAAACCCTTACCTTATCGAAGTTCCCTTGAAATCACCCTTCAAAATCGACTAAAAGCTCTCAATCCGAAGTTAAAATGGTTAAACCCTTCAAAAATCGCGAAGAAAGGATTTATATACAGTCTGCCCAGGGGTTTTCGCATCTGCGACCCCTCCATCGCTTCTGCGGTACCGCATTTGCGGTCACAAGTCCGCTTCTGCGGAACTCACTTAAAAATTGAGAAGTCGCTTCTGCGATAGCCCTTCCGCATCTGCGGTTTCGCAGATACGGCCTCCTCGACCGCTTCTGCGGAAACTGCCCATCAAACTATCTCTCGCATATGCGGTCTCTTCCCTCGCACGTGCAGATCCGCACCTGCGATTCCCAAGCCGCAGGTGCGAAAACACCAGAAGCAGCAGATTTTTTGGGAAATTTCATAAGTCCGAATTCTTCCCGTTAGCCATCCGAAATCACCCCGAGGCCCCCGGGACCTCAACCAAAAGTACCAACACATCCTAAAACCTTATTCAAACTTGTTCCAGTCATCAAAACACCCCAAACAACACCAAATCCGTCAATTCACATCGAATTCAAGCTAAAACTTTTCCAAAAACTTCCGAAACACGCTTTTGATCAAAAACCCAACCAAACCACATCCGAATGACCTGAAATTTTGCACACACATCCCAAATGACATAACGAAACTACAGCAACTCTCGGAATTCCATTCCGACCCTCGGATCAAAATCTCACCTACCAACCGGAAATCGCCAAAATACTAACTTCGCCAATTCAAGCCTAATTCTACACCGGACTTCCAAAACCAATTCCGATCATGCTCCTAAGTCATATATCACCTCCCGAAGCTAACCGAACCATCGAAAATCACATCCGAGCCCTCTAACACCTAAGTCAACATCCGGTTGACTTTTTCAACTTAAGCCTTCTTAAAAGAGACTAAGTGTCTCATATCTTAGCAAATCCTCTCCGAACACAAACTAATCAACTCGATCACATAAAACACGGATAATGAAGCATAAAGAAGCAGAAATGGGGGAAACGGAGCGGTAACTCATGAGACGACTGGCCGGGTCGTCACATCCTCCCCAACTTAAACAAACGTTCATCCTCGAACGTGCCCAGAGTTGTTCCAAAAGCCAACCAATCGCTGAATAACCTTACCGTGCATATACCCGGGGGTGATCCCACGTCACCCTATCTCTTATAGGTCTGATAACACATATAACTGAAATTTCACGATCCAGTCTAGTCCATAAACATAGAACCACATTTCCACCTCTGAAATCCTCAATGCGATCAAAATCTCACATTTATGCTGCGAATAAGCCCGAACAAACTGTAATAACCCATACCTGCAACCTCAGGTGCAATCACATGATATACCACATAACTCAAACACTCGTAGCGTTCTAATCACAGCAGCTGCACACAACAACCGAATACCGATAGAAAACCTCTTATCAACTAAGGTTTTATCCCAACACTTTCATATACTGCCAGTGATAAACAAAACACAGTAAGCCTTAACCATTTCTTAGGTCAACCATTCGTGAAGCCACTTCTCCTTTAGCAAAGACCATAGATAATTTCTGAGCCGAACCTCGATATTTACCCTTCCAACATGCTGGAATCGAATCCGTTCGTATTCATTAATGATCCCAACGATCCCATCTAATCACACACAACCACTCTGGTGACATGACACCTCCATGCAGACTAAAGCCGTAACTTGCGCAATCCGCGCACCAATAAGAGACAATCCGAACATACTCAACTCATGATAATGACCCAGATGAAAGAGTTGTACCTCAAGTTCACCAGTACCACCACAACACAAAGCTGAGAACCCGTCTCACATGGTAGAAATAGAACACACGAATCTAACCCGCAAGGTCATATCTCCACATAACTTCGCTGCACTGCGCGATCCTATCCAAATACTGCTCCACATGAAACACCTCAAGTCACTATGCTCGAAATTGACGACCACGTGCAATTGATGGCTAGAACCAAAGCAAATTATCACGACCACAGTGAAGCAAATACATAACACTACTCAACCCAAAAAAAGGATATAACCAATACGCCATCCGCCTAGAAATATCCGATACTCTTTCCCGCTCGACTTCCACTAAGAAACCCCCAATGGAACCGCACCATCTGTTCCTATACCCAACTAATCATAATGCCTCGCAACACAGAAAAGTAACTCATGGATCTCCCCAGATTACTAATTAACTCAATGACAATCGAATCAACACATCCCTCAACAATACAATTCGGAGCCAACCAAGCCGACTCAAATCTGAATACGCATCCACATTGGCTTGCCAACGAACTCCTTATCAAGAAAATCCTGAAGATGTTCCCTCAACTCCTTTAACTCTGCCGGTGCCACACGATACGGTGCCCGACATCAAATCAATACCGAAATCAACAACCTTGCCTGGCGACATGCCCGGCCACTAGAAACACATCCAAAAAGTCCCTCACCACCGGAACTGAATCAATATGAGGAGCCTCTGCACTGACATCCATCACGAGAGCCCAAAATAAGAAAAATAATCCTTCCCAGCCATCCGCTGGGCCTTCGAAATATAAAACCACTCTACTAAGGACATAATCCGTCGAACCTCGCCACTCGGTCCGTGGCATTTCCGGCACAGCCAACAGCGCCGCCTTAGCACAATAGTCCAGAATAACACAACATGTAGACAACCAATCTGAACCCAATATCACTTCCAAGATCTAATATCCCAAGCAACAAAAAGGTCCACTCGGTCTCCAAACCCCGATAGTCACTAAGCAGTGCCGATACACACGACCCACAACCACAACATAGCCTGAATATGAGAACTCCCAGTCTCCAACTCCATATAGCACACGAATCACATATCTGATTCCAATTCCACCGTCCGAGCACATACCACATCTCTAATATCCAGTCACTCCACGAGAGATACTCTAACATTCTTCTGTGCCTCCAAGCAAGCTCGAATATCAGTAGTCGATCTAACAAGAAAGTGCCGCAATACTACCGAAGTACCATCAACTTAATCACATTGCCTTTTTCTGAAATATATACCCTCGTCAAGTTACCTCCAACTAGCAATACCACTTCCTTAATCATCTGAAGATCATCTCTCCAATTATCTGAAACCGCCCGTGCTGCCTGAGAATTTATGGCCTTCCGTCCAGAACTGAACCGCAACCTTACACACGCAAATCTCAACCTCCATGCATACCGCATATACCAATCCATCCGAAAATAACATGAGAATTTCATATCCCTTCTGAGCCACAAGCAACTACGTACTCAACCAACCAAGAACTTTTCCATCGATCCCATTCTAGAAGAAAATCACTATACATCTCAAGCTCCTCACGTCAGCAGAAAATATCCATCTCTAATTGCGGTAGAAATCAACAAGAACCCTCCGACTCCATTTGCACAAAAACCAAGTCTGTCAGGACTGAATCCTCCTAACTCAATCAACCTACGCAGGCCACTAAAACCCAAGAGCATTACCGCAAAATACCTGTAGAACTCATTACCTCGTAAACACCCAAGAACTAGTCATATCCTTACCATACTAATCTGGCCTACTACCAAGCTATCCCATCTATCCGAGCTCCTTTCTGATTTACCTTCAATTGGTACTCCTTCTTGACATAACATCACATTTCCTCAACCCAAAATCACCACACGAGACCCAAGCATAATACCATACAGCCTAAGGTTCATAACCCGCTGACTACTCTTTTAAATGCTCTCAAAAGCACCACATTCAAGATACTTACCCTGAAAGGACTTACTGCGAATCTAAAGCCATTACCTTCCCCTTCCCGATACTGATATATAGAATCCCATAATTAATATAGAAAATACCACAAGTCTTGCCATCTACCACTGAAAACTCGGTTTCTAGCCATAAGAACAACTTGCAAATTTCCACTTGTTACATGCAAAACCCAGAACGTATTAGAACCATTCTCTACAGTCATCCATTCTATCCAAACTGCAATTAGCCCGATCAAAAGAACCGAACAACCTGTGCC
This sequence comes from Nicotiana attenuata, assembly GCF_001879085.1. Classification (NCBI taxonomy): domain Eukaryota; kingdom Viridiplantae; phylum Streptophyta; class Magnoliopsida; order Solanales; family Solanaceae; genus Nicotiana; species Nicotiana attenuata. The sequence continues at coordinate 49,201 of NW_017675288.1, read as the reverse complement.
TCATTAGCACTTCAGACACTGCAGAATGCAACCTCATCCCAATACAACCAAGCAACTTCCTGCTCTATGCACCGAGCATCTTTTACCAACAACAACTCAAGACATTCTGAGATTCTCTTACACCTATGAAGCATGACATAACCTTTGTCAAAATTTTCCTTTACTAGAGACATCCTCGGTCTCAATCTCCATAAGCCATAACTGATTCACCAGTACGCTTCAAACTGGAACTAACATAGCACATAACCGTGCAATCGCCTAATCAATAGCAGACTCCCCCACTTGGCTCGAAGCCATAGACCAATACACACAATATAACTGATAACACATATACCCAATTGCTGTCATAATACCATAGTGAGATTAAACTCAATCCTTCATAAGCTCGTGAAACATAGACCATCTAGTACTTTAAATCTTCTGCAAATCTCACATTCATCCTCGCAACAGTCAAGCCCACTCTCTGAAGCGACCCAAATTTAAATTTCAACACATATTTTTCACTTGTAAATTAGATCTTCTAACAGACAACATAAGGATCACACAACCTTAGAACACTCCGTAGGAGATAACCCACCTGCTTTGCCTCCAACTAACATTTCCGTATACCTTCCACCGTCATAAACATTACGCAGCCACTTAGTCTTCCTGAGTCTGAACTCATACCGCATCATGAATTTTTTTTTACTTCACTCCCACAAGGAAACATGGAAGCACACGCCCATAACTCGGGGCTATACCTCGAATCAAGATGGAAATCAAGCACCTAATAGTTCTTCTATCCTCCAGCAGACCTTTCTCGTCGCTTCCAAATCATATGAATACATCTCGCAGTCACATCATACTCGTCATGTAACTATCCAGTCATCACTTCCCTTAATAGGGACACAACAACACATATAGATCCAGAAATACGCGCTCACGCAATCAACACCTCGGTGCTCAAGCTATAGGCAAAAATCCGGCCTCAAGTATTCCAGACTGGCCCAACATCAACACACTGAGATCACATCTCGCCCTTCGATCAGGGAATCACAAGCCATCGATGCATATTTGATACTGAGCGCTCATGTGCGCATACGAACGCATGGAAGGAATTTCAAGAGTTACTTTTCAAGTTGAGTAAAGGACGCACGATAAGAATTTCAAGAATATGGAGTTTTCCTAAAGGTTCTGCAGCCTCTCGAGGATAAATACAGACGTCTCCGTACCGATCCGCGAGACTCTACTAAACTTGCTCAACACTCGTGAGTCCTATGTAACCTAGGCTCTGATACCAACTTGTCACGACCCTAAACCCAGACCCGGTCGTGATGGCGCCTCTCGTGGGGACAAGGCCAGCCAACTAACCCAATTCATCCTTTTAAAACAGTTAAACAGTTCATAAGCAGTTTAAATATGATATGATGATAATAATTAGCGGAAGTACAACCCAACACAGCCCAAACCGGGGTGTCACAAGTCACGAGCATCTATTAAAGTATAATTACAACTACAATGGTCTGAATTATACGAAACAGGACTGATAAACACAAGAGAGAAAAGCGGTGCTGGGAACGCTGGCAGTCACCTTGCTAACTCCGAAAACTCTGCCTCCGCTCAATCAAACCCACTATCGGGTCCAAAAATACCTGCATCTGCACACTCGGTGCAGGGAGTAAAGTGAGTACTCCAACTCAGAGAGTAATAAAGGTAAATAACAACTGAGCAGTAAGAAATCACGTAAAGCAAGCCAACATGCTGTATAGAAGCAGTGTAAAACCCTTTTGAGAAAAAGCAGTGAAGTTGTGAAATCTTTAGAAATATCTTAGCTCAGTTTAAACTCTTTTGAAAATGACTTTTTCAACAGTTATGCAATGACTGCAAAATAGTTAGTGTCAATAAGCACCGAAAATCCGCCCCTCGGGCACAAATACCACAGTATAACAGGTAAAATGACAAGTAAATATGAAAGATGAACATATAACAGTTCGCCCCTCGGGCACATATCTCAGAACAATACCAGCCCCTCGGGCTCACTCTCAGAATAGTATCAGCCCCTCGGACTCACTCTCAGAGCACTCTCAGCCCCTCGGGCTCACTTTCAGAACAATGGGTACCCGCTCTCACCGTGGGTGTGCAGACTCCGGAGGGGCCCCTTACGGCCCAAGCGCTATATCAAGCAACCTCGTGGCATCACCTCTCGGCACTCGGCCTCACATCACTCGGCACTCGGCCTCACATCACTCAAGCCACCTTGTGGCGTATAAATGTATCTCAAGCCCTCGTCCTCATATCACTCAGTGTATCCTCACATATGGCCCTCGGCCGCACTTAGTCAGATATCATCACAAGCCCCTCGGGCATTAGTAAAACAGTAGTTCTCAGCCCAAAACATCATTTAGAACTATCATTTAGGTTTCAAATCTGAGTAAAAGGTGGCAGAGTTTGTAAAACACTAGATATCCACAGGACTGAGTTCAAGCAATAAGTCGAAACAGTGAGGAAATAGTGATAAAATCCCCGAAGGGTTCAAATAATTGACACGAAGCCCAAATATGGCAATCAACCCAAATCATGATGATAACAAACAAGTTTCAGTCAAATACGCGGTAAAATCATCCATCGGGACGGACCAAGTCACAATCCCCAGTAGTAAAAGACCTCACGCTCATCATCCAGCGCGTGTTTCACCTCAATATAGCACTACGATGTGCAATTCGGGGTTTCAAACCCTCAGGATATCATTTACAATCATTACTCACCTCGAACCGGCTACAACTCTAGCTCGCGACGCCTTTGACCCTCGAATCGGCCTGCACGCGCATCGAATCTATCCAAAATCAGAACGAATATGTCACAATATGCAAAGGAAACAAAGCCAAAGCGAAACCAATCGAAAAATATCAAAAATCCACAAATTAGCAAAAACCCGAGCCCCGGGCCCACTTCTCGAAACTCAAAAATTTTTACATCAACGGGTTCCTTATCACTCCACGAGTTCATATATATCAAAAATACAAGAATCGGAGTTCAATTGACCCCTCAAATCCTCAATTTAAGCCCTCTTAAACTCAAGCCCTAAACCTCCACTTTTAGTCCTTAAATTCCTTAAATTTCAGTCCCAATCCATGAAATATTACCATAGAAGTGTGTTTTAGGTCCAAAACTCTTACCTTATCGAAGTTCCAAATAACCCTTCAAAATCGACCACAAGCTCTCAATCCGAAGTTAAAATGGTTAAACCCTTCAAAAATCGCGAAGAAAGGATTTATATACAGTCTGCCCAGGGGTTTTCGCATCTGCGACCCCTCCACCGCTTCTGCGGTACCGCATTTGCGGTCACAAGTCCGCTTCTGTGGAACTCACTTAAAAATCCAGAAGTCGCTTCTGCGACAGCCCTTCCGCATCTGCGACTTCGCAGATGCGGCCTCCTCGTCCGCTTCTGCGGAAACTACCCATCAAACTATCTCTCGCATATGCGGTCTCTTCCCTCGCACGTGCGGAACCGCACCTGCGGTTCCCAAGCCGCAGGTGCGAAAACACCAGAAGCAGCAGATTTTTTGGGAAATTTCATAAGTCCGAATTCTTCCCGTTAGCCATCCGAAATCACGCTGAGCCCCCGGGACCTCAACCAAAAGTACCAACACATCCTAAAACCTTATTCAAACTTGTTCCAATCATCAAAACACCCCCAAACAACACCAAATCCATCAATTCACATCGAGTTCATGCCTAAGCTTTTCCAAAAACTTCCGAAACACGCTTTTGATCAAAAATCCAACCAAACCACATCCGAATGACCTAAAATTTTGCACACGCATCCCAAATGACATAACGAAGCTACAGCAACTCTCGGAATTCCATTTCGACCCTCGGATCAAAATCTCACCTACCAACCGGAAATCGCCAAAATACTAACTTCGCCAATTCAAGCCTAATTCTACACCGGACTTCCAAAACCAATTCCGATCACGCTCCTAAGTCATAAATCACCTCCCGAAGCTAACCGAACCATCGAAACTCTCATCCGAGCCCTCTAACACCTAAGTCAACATCCGATTGACTTTTCCAACTCAAGCCTTCTTAAAAGAGACTAAGTGTCTCATATCTTAGAAAATCCTCTCCGGACACAAATGTAACGACCCAACCGGTCGTTTTGAGTCCTAGCGCTCTGTTCAGCAGTCAGAGGCCATGAACAGCTTCATTTCAGGTATTATGACTTGTACGCGTGGTCGGAATTAAGTTTTGGGAAGTCCAGAGTTGATTGCGGAAGAGAATTCTTATTTCGGAAGCTTAAAGTTGGGAGAATGAACTTGGAATGGATTTTTGAGTAAACGACCTCGGAATCAGGATCTGAAGGTTCCAGCAGGTTCGTATGATGATTTCGGACTTGGGCGTATGCCCGGGTCGGGTTTTGGATAACCCGGGAGCATTTTGGCGCCTATTGTGGAAGTTAGCATTTTAGAAGGAATTTCATAAGTTTGGTTTGAAGTGCATTTCAGAGTTATCGATGTCCGTTTGGAATTCCGAGACTGGGAGTAGTTTCGTATGGTGATTCTGGAGCTGGGGGCGCGATCGGAAGTGAATTCGAAGGTCCGTAGGTCATTTGAAGCCATTTGGCTAAAGATAGAAATTTGAAGGTTTTTGGGAAGTTTGACCGGAGGTTGACTTTTTTGATATCGGGGTCGGAATCCAATTCCGAAAGTTGGAGTAGGTCCGTAATGTCAAATATGATTAGTGTGCAAAATTTGAGGTCAATCGGACGTGATTTGATAGGTTAAACATCGGAAATAGAAGTTGGAAAGTTCAAAGTTCATAAAGCTTGAATCGGAGTGTAATTCATGGTTTTAGCATTGTTTTTTATGATTTGAGGCCTCGAGAAAGTCCGTAATGTGTTTTGGGACTGGTTGGTATGATTGGTTGGGGTCCCGGGGGTCTCGGGTGGATTCCGGGTGGCTAACGGATCAAATTTGGAAGTTGAAGAATAGCTGAAGGGATCTGGTATCTGGTATTTCCGCTTCTGCAGAAATAGGACCGCAGAAGCGGCCCCCCAGAAGCGAAGAAGAAGCCGCAGAAGCGGACGAGGGCGAGGGCAGCCAGGACCGCAGAAGCGACCCTTGATCCGCTGATGCGGAACCGCAGAACCGGTAGGCTGACCGCAGAAGCGGAAGGCCTGGAGTGGATGGGAGCCGCAGAAGCGACGGTTCTGTTTCTACTATGAGCCCAAAATTGCTCGAATCCTTGGGACTCTGTAAATGGAATTGTAAGGTTTCTGAGCCTTCAATTATGAATTGGGCTCTGAAAGACTCAAAAGCCCAAGAGGGGAATTAATTGGGAACTACAGACCTATGAGGCTCTGAATTGGGTCAATTTTGACCCACTTGGTATGGTTTCAGGGGTAAATAACAAGGTTTAAAGGGGTATTCTGGGTAATTGACGTAGGAAATAGTTTCAGTAACAAACTAGGGAAGCTTCTAGGAAGCTGGGTGGGGTTAATTTGAAAGCTTGATTTTGAATTGGGTATTTGAGCTGAAATGAAATATCAAAAAGGGTGAAGTGCAAATCTGATTCTTTAGGTTGCCCTAATAGCTTGCATATAAAGGCACCATAACTTGATATTCAAGTCAGATCTTTAAGAGATAAAAAACTCTGAAAAACTGGAAGGCTGAAAAACTTGGAAGCACACTGATTTCTCTGCATTCCTTATGGAAAATTGCTCAAAATCTGAGTAGTTTGAAATTTCTGATTCTCTTCATTAGTTAGAATCTCTTAAAAACCTCTAAATTCTGTCACGTTGGGTTGAAAGTATGGTTTTGAATTTTTGGGA
>NW_017675288.1:42191-43380 GCF_001879085.1 Nicotiana attenuata | reverse complement strand
AAAAACATGTTGCACGTGGATTAATTGTGAACCCATTGGTAGCTCGAATTGTTTAACTCACATCGAATTAGTAAGTAAATTTCTAAAAGGATTAAACTTCATTTCTTAAATCGTTAAAGGAGAATTGGTTTTATTTGAATAAATATTCCCCGATAAGTTCTTATTTGACTGATTGAGCATATATTTTACGTGTGCCTGCGTCGCATGGATGATTCGCGAGCAGGGTATGTTTTTATTTATGGAACGGGCCGAACGCCTCGGTGAGAATAGATGCATCTATTGTTCGTGCTGCTCGACCCTCGGCAGCGCACAATTTACATTTCTGTTGGAGCGGGCCGTCACCTCGGCATGATTTGTGCGTGTTTATCTGTTACTTGAAAATTGTAAATGTGGGATTGGCCCTACGTGGCTTGATATAAACTGATAAGATAATAAAGAATAAACCTTGAAGCCCTTTATTGTTGAAGGTGTTTTTCTTGTTTTTCCTGGCTTCCCGAACTAGAACTAGAACTACTATATGACTACACGATTATTCTCGCATTATTGAATATTGATAATTGACCTCTAGGTGAGTGTCGAAATTGGCCATCTCGTCTCTACCCCTTCGGGATTAGGCGGGATACTCACTGAGTACACGTTGATTACGTACTCATACTACACTTCTGTGCATTTTTGTTGCACAGGAATATTTCACATTTGGTAGCAGCACGGATGATTTGGGGACTTGGTGAGCTGCATTGTTCGAGACGACCCGCAGCTAGAGTAGTTCCCTTCCAGTACCTTACTTATTCATTCTCTGTCCACTGTATTTCGGACAGACATTTGTATTTTATTGTCATTATCGGTAGTTGCTCATGCACTTGTGACACCGGGTTCTGGAATAATTTTTCTTTGAAAGTTACGTATTATTAGTTATCTCTTCATTTGAATTGAAACAGAGGTTGTATGTATATGAAAAAAATGGAAGTAAAACTCTTAGATTTTTAAAATTATTAAAAGAGAAATTAATGGATAAGTTAGTTGGCTTGCCTGACAACGGTGTCCGGCGCCATCACGACCCGTAGTGGATTTGGGTCGTGACAACATGGTATCAGAGCTCTAGGTTCCCGTCGGTCTCACGAGTCATGAGCAAGTCTAGTAGAGTCTCGCGGATCGGTACAGAGACGTCTGTACTTATCCTCGGGAGGCT
>NW_017675288.1:35481-38999 GCF_001879085.1 Nicotiana attenuata | reverse complement strand
TGAAGATCCGTGCAGAGATGATGTACTATGAACAGGATGGCTCTTGAGATTCAGTCTGTATATCGCACCCTAGTTGTGCTTGAGTTTTGTAGCTTATGACGCTATATGTTCCCTCAGGGATGGTATTATGCACTTAGCGTGCTTATGACCGATATTTGGTATGCTGTTGTAATGAGCAAATTTAGCTCGATGTATATCTCCTTATGGGAGTTCTACGTGTGGATCGGTTAGCACGCCGCCATGGGTATGTTATTTGGATCGGTTGGCACGCCGCCATGGTTATGTTGTTTGGATCGGTTGGCACGCCGCCATGGTTATGTTGTTTGGATCGGGTTGCGCGCCGCAACAGTGTAATGTTCAGTATAGTTTCCCATATCTGTTTATTGTGTTCTGTTTCCTATTTTCTAAGGGAAGTCCGTATAAGTGTGGGAGTTAGATAATTCCTTTCAGAGTTCATTTTTCTTTTTGTATCGCATTTTGAAATGGCAGCCTATTGGCACATTGTGGTATCACATGAGACTTTTGATTATGTCCGGGGTGGCTTATGGCCTGAGAGTTAGTACTGGGTGAGGTGAGCCTATTGGAATCAGGATAAGTGCAATCTGACTATATAGAGTATGTTAAGGAGCAAGATCTCCACTTGTTCCAGAATATAGTAATGTTTCTTGCCAGAAGTATAGACTCAATGATTGATTGACTCAGCAGTGATTATGAATTTCTTCACATCTCTTCCGCTGTGGCGGTGTTGTAAGAGTGGGAGTAAGACCTGTGTATGTTATGGGGTGCAATGGGAGCACCAGATTCGTGCAATTTCGACTAAGTTGAACAGAAAATAATGTCGTGATCCGGTGAGTAAAATGAGGGAAAGTGCGAATTCAGCAAAGATATGCAGTCATGTTTGGGTACAACATGTAGTGATCGATTTGGTGATTGTATGTTGGAAGCAGGTTGGGCATAGAATTCTGGATGTTGGAATTGGGCCCTAAGGCTTATTTGCTTTAATAAAAAGGGAATATCTTCAAAATTTGATCGAGCTTATGTGCTCAACTGAGTTGTGGTAGACGGGAAGGTGCACGAGGTGTTAAACAGTGATTTCAGACTACTCCAGCATAGTTCTCAGCACATTCGAGGACGAACGTTTGTTTAAGTGGGAGAGAATGTAACGACCCGACCGGTCGTTTTAAGTCCTAGCGCTCTGTTCAGCAGTCGGAGGCCATGAACAGCTTCATTTCAGGTATTATGACTTGTACGCGTGGTCGGAATTAAGTTTTGGGAAGTCCAGAGTTGATTTGGGAAGAGAATTCTTATTTCGGAAGCTTAAAGTTGGGAGAATGAACTAGGAATGGATTTTTGAGTAAACGACCTCGGAATCAGGATCTGAAGGTTCCAGCAGGTTCGTATGATGATTTCGGACTTGGGCGTATGCCCGGGTCGGGTTTTGGATAACCCGGGAGCGTTTTGGCGCCTATTGTGGAAGTTAGCATTTTAGAAGGAATTTCATAAGTTTGGTTTGAAGTGCATTTCAGAGTTATCGATGTCCGTTTGGAATTCCGAGACTGGGAGTAGTTTCGTATGGTGATTCTGGAGTTGGGGGCGCGATCGGAAGTGAATTCAGAGGTCCGTAGGTCATTTAGAAGCCATTTGGCTAAAGATAGAAATTTGAAGGTTTTTGGGAAGTTTGACCGGAGGTTGACTTTTTTGATATCGGGGTCGGAATCCAATTCCGAAAGTTGGAGTAGGTCCGTAATGTCAAATATGATTAGTGTGCAAAATTTGAGGTCAATCGGACGTGATTTGATAGGTTTAAACATCGGAAATAGAAGTTGGAAAGTTCAAAGTTCATAAAGCTTGAATCGGAGCGTAATTCATGGTTTTAGCGTTTTTTGTTATGATTTGAGGCCTCGAGCAAGTCCGTAATGTCTTTTGGGACTGGTTGGTATGATTGGCTAGGGTCCCGGGGGTCTCGGGGGGATTCCGGGTGGCTAACGGATCAAATTTGGAAGTTGAAGAATAGCTGAAGGGATCTGGTATCTGGTATTTCCGCAGCCGCAGAAGCGGCCCCCCAGAATTGAAGAAGAAGCCGCAGAAGCGGACGAGGGCAGCCAGGACCGCAGAAGCGACCCTTGATCCGCTGATGCGGAACCGCAGCAGCGGTAGGCTGACCGCAGAAGCGGAAGGCCTGGAGTGGATGGGAGCCCCAGAAGCGGCAAGCGGTCCGCAGAAGCGGGACCGCGGAAGCGGACAGGGTTCCGCTGAAGCGAAAATGCTGGGCAGTAGGCATATTTTAAAATCGTGAATGGAGTCATTTCTCTCATTTGGTTCATGGCTTGGGGCGATTTGGGGAGCTCCAAAGAGTGGAACTTCGTCATCTATATAAAGGTAAGTCATTCCCCATCACTTTTGAGTTAAATACATCAATTATGTATGGATTTAAGCATGAAAATTAGTGTAAAAATGGAGGTTTTTGGTGGAAACCTAGAAAATGATATTCTTGGAATTCAGCCACGATTTTGAGTATGGAATTAGGATAAAAATATATATTTGAGTTCCTGAGGTCATGGGTAACCTTTGTCTTCGAGAAATTTTGGATTTCGGGCACCTAGGCCCGAGGGCATTTTGGTCATTTCACTAAGCGGAGTTGGGAATCTGTATAATTTGAATTTCTAACAAGTATTTGAGCATGTTCTCATTATTTTGTCGTTAATTGGCTAGTTTTGGTGCATTGTGCGTCGGTTCAAGCCTTCGGAAGAATGTTGAATGCCGGTTATGAGTCTTCGGAGCGAGGTGAGTCTCCTTTCTAATCTTGTGAGGGGGAATTTACCCCATAGGTGAAGTAATTGATTATGTGTTCCTATTTGTGGGGGCTACGTATGCACGAGGTGACGAGAGTCTGTGCGTAGCTACTATTATGCTATTGTCCGGGTAGTTAGGACCCAAAAAAAACATGTTGCACGTGGATTAATTGTGAACCCATTGGTAGCTCGAATTGTTTAACTCACATCGAATTGGTAAGTAAATTTCTAAAAGGATTAAACTTCATTTCTTAAATCGTTAAAGGAGAATTGGTTTTATTTGAATAAATATTCCCCGATAAGTTCTTATTTGACTGATTGAGCATATATTTTACGTGTGCCTGCGTCGCATGGATGATTCGCGAGCATGGTATGTGTTTATTTATGGAACGGGCCGAACGCCTCGGTGAGAATAGATGCATCTATGGTTCGTGCCGCTCGACCCTCGGCAGTGCACAATTTACATTTCTGTTGGAGCGGGCCGTCGACCTCGGCATGATTTGCGCGTGTTTATCTGTTACTTGAAAATTGTAAATGTGGGATTGGCCCTACGTGGCTTGATATAAACTGATAAGATAATAAAGAATAAACCTTGAAGCCCTTGATTATTGTTGAAGGTGTTTTTCTTGTTTTTCCTGGCTTCCCGAACTAGAACTACTATATGACTCCACGATTATTCTCGCATTATTGAATATTGATAATTGACCTCTAGTGAGTGTCGAAATT
>NW_017675288.1:0-34923 GCF_001879085.1 Nicotiana attenuata | reverse complement strand
TTTGGTGTCACACCCAATTGGCCCCGCTATTGATAGTCTAAGTTTTCTTGTTGCTGAAATCAAAATACTGTTGTGTTATTTCATTGTCAAGTTTTTACCCTATTCATGTTATATATATATATATATATATATATATATAGACACACACGCACGCTTCGTTGTACTACTTAACTGCATATATAGCATGTTAGAGTATATTTTAGTGTATTCATCCCTTTTATTACAAAAGTGTTAACGGCTTACATCTATATTATTTAGATAGTAAATACAAAAGTGATTTTTAATTTTGACCAATGTTGACCTGAAAAGAGACCAACTTTGGTCGCTACTTTTTCAGAAATTATATTTAGCGACCAAAGTTGGTCGCTAAATTTAAATCAGATTTATTTATATTTTATATAATATTTAAAATAATAATATAAACGTTAGAACTGGGTCCCAGATTAGCGACCAAAGTTGGTCTCCATTTTAGTAAGCGACTAACTTTGGTCGCTAACTTTGAATTATATTTATTTATATTTTATAATTTTTTAAAATAATAATATAATTATTAAAATTTTATAACTGGGTCCCATATTAGCGACCAAAGTTGGTCTCTATCTGCTTACCCTTCAATGAGCGACCAACTTTGGTCGCTAAATTTAAATTATATTTATTTATATTTTATAATTTTTTTTAAATAATATTATAATTATTACAATTTTATAAGTGGGTCCCCCTTTAGCGACCAACGTTGGTCGCTAATCGTTGGTCGCTAATCTCAGTATTTCTTTGACCAAGCAAGTTTAACCAGTCTGGTCAACATTTTGACGAAATTATCGACCAAAAAGCGACCAACCTTGGTCGCTAATGTATTTAAAATAATTATTTTATTATTTTCTCCAATTTAGCGACCAACTTTGGTTGCTTTTCTTGACAGACCAATTTTGGTCGCCAAAATTTGGTCGCTTTTTTCCGGAATTCTAGTAGTGTCACTACAACATTTTAGGCCTACAACCACCCCTGAGAAGTGTGGCCTAAGATGCCAAGAAGTGTAGCATTTGGGCAAAGGCAACACTTTACGACTTTAGGCAACGCTTTTTGGGGGGTGGCCTAAAGTACTGTAACCTTTGACTATTGGCCACGCTTTGTAGGTGTTGCCTTAGAAGCCACGCTTTAAAAGTGTGGCCGATACGGTACAAAGGCCACACTTATACTTTCTCATATAGCCACGCTTTTATGACATAAGGCTACACTTATGAAGCGTGATCTTTGTCACGTTAAAGGCTACTCTTACAAAGTGTGGCTTCTGATTGACAATCCCTATGGCCAGCCTTTTTAAGCGTGGCGATTTTGTCTACACTACAAAATTATTTTTCAAATACTTATATTAGCCAAAATTTTGTGGTTAAAAAACTATATTTGTTTGCATCAAATTCTGTTCTCTCTCACACACACACACACCCACACACATATATCTCAAGCATTAAATTAGATAATAAGTAATAAAATAAAAATAATTCAAATGCATATACTTAAAATAAATTTCAACAAAGAAACATACTTTGTGTACTGTCTATAGTAATAAAGCACTGTTGGTTCAAGAGTTCACTAGCAAAGACCTCTACAAAACCAAATGTATTCATATTTATAGAATCAATAAATATAAACATCCCAATTGTTCAAAAGGTCTTCACCAAACATTAAGGGCAGTAATAAGACTGGTCTCAGGACTAGAAACCAGTGACTTAATGGAGTCTAAGTCCATCAAAGGAACTCCATATAGCCTCTCCCTTGTTAGAACACGCTTAGTACTACATTGAGGGTAGACTTTTGGAGCACTGACCTGCTTAGTAAGTCCCATGGCTTCTAAATACCTCTTGAATGACTCAACATTTGCAGCCTCCTTCTTGAAGTCAACTTCTTCTAGTATTGATTCTCGTATGTCTTTGACAAAAGCAACCTGTAATATAAAAGTTGCACGTTAGGAAACAAAAGCTTGATGCCATTACTTTGGGGCGGGATGGTGAGGAAGAGTGAGACAAATACAAAAGCAAAAATGTTATTTATATGGAAACATGCTCCAGTGTCCACAAGTTCACAACAACTAGTCATCAAAATTGAAATAGAGCAGCAATAGATAACAATTAGAACCACAAAGAAGTATGATTCGAAAAATAGTAGTATGAAAGAAATAGATGCAACAGAACCATAGCTTCGACCTATTAGCAAAATCTATAGAACATTGCAATACTTCACCATTCACTTTAATGAATCAAATTGATTTGTGACCACCATATCCAATTGCATCACCCGTATTTTCCTACACATTCAAAATAAAATTAAAAATTAGGAAGAAACATATATATAGTATACACTAGTTAGAAAGTATGATTTTGTAAGTTAAGATTGAGGTAGTTTTTGAAATTGGAAAATATAAATACCTTTTCAAGACTTGGGGCGTGAGTTGAGCCAGAAGAATGTGGTAGATTTTGGCCTCTCATAGCTCGTGCACTACTTGCATCAACTGGTGAAGGAATATTAGATCCAACACACCCTTGTATATCATGAAAATCCAGTCCAGGATTATTTTTCACCATTTGACTAAAAGAACATCTCATTTCTTCTCTCATCATTTCCTTCATTTCTTCCTTCAGAGAAGTTATTTCATTGGCATGCTTTTGTTTAAGCTTGGTGATTTCTTCATCTTTTTTCAGAGAGCTTGTCGTCACCGATCTACCATAGCATCTAACCCGACCAGGCTGCTCCTTTCCAAATACAGCCCTAAATGCATCATCTGCTGTTTCTCCGAAACTTTGACGATTCTGAAGTTCAGACTGTCAAAAAAATATTATTGCACATCACTTACAAGTAAACTGCACATACTATAATCTCAACCTACAAAAAGGTAAAATCTGAAACAAACAAACTGAAGCTGTTTGCAAAAGGTTTTTGCGTTTACACTGCAGCTTTTGAGTTATGAAAGTTTAGGCTCTTACTTCCAAGAAAAGCACAGCAAAGACATGAATTTAGGCTAGATTGGAAGATATGAAAATTCAGCTCCTTTGAACCTTTCCAACGGTCTTGTTTCCAGTTTAGTATTGTGCTCTTATAATAGGAATAACATCCTAATAAACTGCCTATAACTAGGTGCCCTTGTTCACAATCTGTCTCCACAGAAGTCCAAGATTTAAGCTTTTTCTGTTCAGAGGTGACACTTAATCTTTCTATAATGAAATGAATAAAATTATGTACATCTTCACTCTATAAACATGATCTTGCATTCTGTACTTATTTCTCTATCCCATGGATTTGCCCTAAAATAATTCACAAGTAGAAGTATACTCCTTCTGTTCCTTTTACTTGTCATGTTTGATTTTCGCGCACCCCTTAAGGAAACATTAATTAAAAGGACAATTTAACTAAATTACCATTATTTATTATTTGATCTCAATTTATTAAGAACTACTTTTGCTTTCACCGTATTAGTTTCTCCCCCACATTCATTAGAGTACAATTATCTAAGATAGGCAAGTATTTTGAAACAACTATTTTTTTAAAACATGACAGCTAAATAGCAACAATTAGCACAACCATGACCTAGTTTAATTCACACCTTAAAAAATGGCAGCCCGGTGCACTAAGCTCCCGCTATGCGCGAGGTACGGGGAAGGGCCGGACCATAAGGTCTATTGTAAGCATTCTTAACCTGCATTTCTGCAAGAGGCTGTTTTCACGGCTCGAATACGTGACCTCCTGGTCACATCGCAGCAACTTTACCCGTTACGCCAAGGCTCCTTCTAAACTAAAATTAATCACATTCTGGAAGTTCAGAAAGTTCCAGGTTATACAATTACAGTCAAAGTTAAAAAAAAAAAATCTTTAACCTCATTTCCAACATTATACATACATTTATACAACATTACTATCTTATTCACCCACTTTACAAAAATCAAAAGCAGCAATTTCTTAGTACACCGGCACAAAGATACCCTGGTTATATGCATAGATTTGAGTTAAAATCTAACTCAAATATGAAAAGGCTTGATCCTTAAAACAGTAAAACCCCAAATGGGAAACCCAAATATAAATTAATAAGCAAAAAAAGAATTTTAAAAAACCTTAAATCTAGCTTATTTAGCCAAACCCTCCATTTTTCATACCTTCCTAGCCCAATAGTATAAAAACACTCAAACTTAACAAGAAATTTTGTAGCTTAAAAAAAATATGGAGAGAAAGAGAACCAGCAAATACCAAACCTGAGCAACATCAAGCAATCACTAATGCTCAGAAACACCACAGAATTCAGGTGATACCCATAATTTCTAAGAAAATCAATAAACTCAAGAATCACATAAAAAGGACAGCCCTTTCCACAGTTTACATAGCCTTAAATCAAAAAGACAAAAAGATCATGCCTTTTTTTCCTTTTCTTAATATTTTCCTTGTTTTTATTTCAGTGATAAAAAACCCTTAATAGCAGAAGCAAGAAATACACAAAGAGTTCAAGCTCAAAAAAACAGAAGACGTGAGAGTTACAAATTATATAAAAATCAACCGATCCCAGTAGCAGAGTAAAGATGGAGACTTAAGTCGTGAGCCACCAGAATGTGCAACTTTATACATTAACTTTTTTATTCATTCAAAAAGAAGATTGACCCATCCATAAAAAAAAACACATGAATCACCAATTGGAGAATATGAGTCAAACTTGATTTTGCTCTATTTCTAATTATTTCCAACCTATAATGCAAAACTTCACTGAAACGGGTAAGGATGATATGACAAGCACTTTATCCAAAAATTGAACCATAATTTCTAACTTGCTGTTTATCATTTTTGATTATTTGGTGACAATGAAATACAAGTAGTCAATCTCTTTATCATAACCAATGACTAGACATAAATAGAGTCTTCAAAGAATTTTCCAGTTGAAAACTAAGGAAAGCTATAATAGTTGATATTCTTCTTATATCCGATTTTCACTAAGTCATGGAACTTACAATTTGAAAGTTGTATCGATCCGAATGAGCTCAACTGCAAACTTTCCCTTCCTTGTTGAGTTAATTTCTCCAATCTGAACAAGAGATACATTAGTCAGCAGAAACTTCTTCATTTTTCATCACTGTAATCCCCAATAGGATGTAAGAAAATGTTCATTATAAGTCCCGAAACGAGCTAGCACTGGTTGACTGCATAATCTGGTTTTTACCAACAAGCAATTCAACAACACAAATCCCCATACCTCCAAAATCACTGAACAATATATAATCATCAGTATTGACAACAACAACAACCCAGTAATAATCCCACTATAATCATCAGTATTGAATTTTGATAAATCTCTTATTCGTACTAACAATATCCTAAAACCAAACAAAGCAGAAAAAGGAGACATGTCTTCAAACAAGCTTAGTATTTAGCCAAATTTCCAACTCAGACATCACGCAACTACAGAACCGACTCTAGCAGTCATGGAACTTACAATTTGAAAGTTGTATCATTCGGAAGAATTCAGATCTAACATGCATATATGGCAATAAATCTACATGAAATAAATTTAATGTTACCTTTTGAAGAAATCGCAGAGAGAAGAGAATAACCCTAAAACTTGAGAGTGGAATCGATCGATATGTGTCTGTAAGGTGTAGAAATTTCAGATTTTGTTAAAAGTTATGAGAAGGTAAAGAAACCCTAAACTGGAGATCCTACAGAGGAGGGAACTTTTTTGCCTTTTTGGAGCTGGAGGGAAATAATTTACTAAAAGCGGGCAATATATGGAGGGAACATTTTTTTTTGCTGAAAATTTTGTGGACAACTTTAGAGTGCACTTATAAAGTGTTGCTTTTAATATTACACAAATAGCACGCTTGAAAGAGTAGCCATAAATATAAATAAGTGTTGCTAATTGTTTTAAAATTTGGTTACATCTGTAAAGCGTAGTTTATACTTCCTAAGGGCACACTCTACGAGCGTTGTTAAATCTTTCGTAGCCAAAACCCATAAACAAAGGCTACCCTTACAAATCGTGCGCAAAGATAGTTTTGGCCACGTTTTCCAAGCGTGGGATAAAACCGGTGTAGCCTTAGGGCAAATTTGTTGTAGTGTGTCATGTGTATTTCTGAGTTGCTATTACACGATATTATTGGTTTGCTATTAATTAATCGTTAGTTGCATTCTTTCATATTATCTGTTGCGTATTGGCTTACCTAGCAAGCGGTGTTAGGCACCATCACAATCCTATTAGTTGGAATTTTGGGTCGTGGTATTTATTTCTTGTAAGTTTGTAAGAATATAGTAGATTGTGCTCATTTTTTCCCAGATATGTCTTCGGAATTTTATTTATAACGAAGTCTTCCCGAGCGCGAAACCAAAGAGAAGAAATAATAGCTAGAATTTGAGAAAAATGCAAAACATAACTTAACAGTGCTAAATATTATACTAACGTGACCCAGTAACATTAAAAAGTGAGGGAGATGATACAAGTAGTTAACATTGTTGTACTACAGTATTCAGAGCCGGAATCATAGGCTCAAAACCAGGGAACACTTTAGGTATTTTAATTCAACAAAAACCATTAAATACAAGTAATTAAAGCCAACTCTTGATCAGTTAGTTGTCACCTGATCACTTTTTTTATATTTTAATCAACTCACAAAATCACACACATTACTATCCTTTAATTTATTGACATCAAAAGCAAGTTAACCAAAACTTTCTATATTTAGTACGGCACATGGAGAGCTTTTGGCAAGGCCTCAATGGGAATTGTCTGGAAATTGCAGTAATGTAAGAACAATTGGTTCTCGTTAACTGTAATTGTTTTAATTATTGTAACGATCCAGCCGGTTATTTTGAGAATTAACGCTCCGATCCCCTATTAACTGCATCCCCCGTATCTTTTATGCTATTGTGATTTGCCGGGATGATTCGTTTAGAGTTTCGGAGTATTTGGGACACTTAGTCCCTAAATGAGAGCTTAAATCTTAGAATTTGGACCGTAGTGTGAACAATATGAAGACGGCTCCGGAATAGAATTCCGTCAATTCCGTTAGCTCCGTTGGGTGATTTTGAGCTTAGGGGCGTGTTCGGATTGTGTTTTTGAGGTCCGTAGCTCATTTAGACTTGAAATGGCGAAAGTTGAATTTTTGGAGTTTCGGGCTGGTAATGGAATTTTTTATATCGGGGTCGGAATCTAATTCTGGAAGTTGGAGTAGGTCCGTATTGTTGAATATGACTTGTGTGCAAAATTTGGGGTCAATCGGACGTGGTTTGATAGGTTTCGCCATCGGGTGTGGAAATTTGAAGTTTCAAGTTCATTAAGTTTGGATTGGAGGGTGATTTGTGTTTGTAGCGTTGTTTGAGGTGATTTGAGGGGTCGAATAAGTTCGTGTGGTCTTTTAGGATTGGTTGGTATGTTTGGCTGAGGTCCCGAGGGCCTCGGGTGTGTTTCGGATGCTCAACGGGTCATTTTGGGACTTAGAAGGATAGCAGATTTGCTGGTTTTTCTGTTGCAGACTTTTGTTCTTCGCGTTTGCGAAGTGGAGCTCGCGTTCACGGAGAAGAGCTGGGTTAGGAAGAGGGATTGTTCTTTGCGTTTGCCAAGGGGAAGGTTGTCCAGTGGAAGCATCGCGAACGCGAGGAGTTGAACGCGTTCGCGAAGAGGAAAGGTGGAGTAGCTGGGACCTCAGGAATTTGCTCTACGCGTTCGCGAATAAGGGGTCGCGTTCGCGAAGGTCCTGATAGCTGAAGCTACGCGTTCGCGGGAAGGAACTCGCGTTCGCGAAAGAGGAAAATGGAGCAGTGGACTTTTGTTCTACGCGAACGCGAGGTGGTGGTCGCATTTGCGAAGAAGGACGTAACTGGGCAGATTTTAAAGTTCAAAACGAGGGTTTGAGTTCATAACTCCAAAATTTGATTGAGAGCTCGGTAGAAGGCGAAATTTGGAGAGATTTTCGGAGGATGTTTGTGTGTAACGATTCCTAACTCCTTTTTTATTATATCCCATTAATGTAAGCTTGATTTCATCATTTAACTTCGGATTTGGGGTGAAAATTTTGGAAAATTTGAGAAAAGTTCTTACGCCGAATTTGGGGGTTTTGATCGAGATTTTGGTATCAGATTTGAGTGAATTTGGTATGGTTAGACTCGTGAGTGAATGGGTGTTCATAATTTGTGACTTTTACCCGATTCCGAGATGTGGGCTCGTGGAATATTTTTGGGCATTTTTCTATTTTCTCACCTTAGATTTGATTTCATTAGCTAGATTAGTTGTTTGTAGCTATATATACGTTACGTAATTGCTTTGATTAGATTTGGGCCATTCAGAGTTGGATACTCGTGGCAAGAGCGTGATTTCAGATTGATTTTGAGCTTGGTTCGAGGTAAGTGGCTTGCCTAACCTTGTGTGGGGGAACTCCCCTTAGGATTTGGTACTATTTGATATATGAGTGCCGTGAACGTGAGGTGACGAGTGCGTACAAGGGCTATTTGTTGAAAACCCCCATTTTCATTAAGCAAATATCTGTTTTTCCTTTAATTGAGCAATACTAGTATATGTAACTATCCTATTTAGCTTAGGAAAGCATGCCTACGTGCCTTAATTGTCTTAACTGCCTACCTGAACTCTGTGCAGCATGTTTAGTGAAAAATTACCTGTCTTCTTTGATATGAACTTAATCTCTAGAATTCCTTGTTGAAACTCTTGTTTATGTTGATTGAGTTGCATATTTACTTTGGGACTACGGAACGGTATTCCAAGAGATCCCCCTACACGTTTATGTTTGGGACTACGGGACGGTATCCCGGGAGATCCCCCTGTACTGGATATTTACTTTTGGACTACGAAATGGTATTTCGGGAGATCGCCCTGCACATTTACGTTTGGGACTACGGGACGGTATCCCGGGAGATCCTCTATTGTTATCTCTGTGTACTGAGTTATTGTTTTTCTGTGATTTCAATCTCGTTAAATGTTAGTATTTATCTTTACTGTGATATTTCATACTGTATTATTTTATTATGTATATAAACCAGTAGGGCCCTGACCTGACCTCGTCACTACTCGATCGAGGTTAGGCTTGGCACTTATTGGGTACCTTTGTGGTGTACTCATGCCCTTTCCTGTACATATTTTTTGTGTGTAGATCCAGCTACCTCTTTCCAGCCACATTTCCAGTGAGGCGAGATGACTATAGAGACTTCGAGGTATATCTGCCGCGTCTGCAGACCTAGGAGTCCCTATCTACTCTTCCTTAAGTTAAGACTTTTATGTACTTTTTCTTCGTTGATAGTTTCTGGAGTTTAGAAGCACTATTTACTTCTGTAGCTTGTGACTCATGATATTCTGGGTTTTGGGAGTGTTTATGTTCAGCTCGAGAGTGATTATTGTCTATGCCGAGCAGAATCTAAATTTCTTAATTTAATTTACCTATCAAATTGTTCATTTTTCATGTTTTCGTCTCTTTCTGCAAATGTTAGACTTACCTAGTTGTAGAGACTAGGTGCCGTCACGACGGTTCACGGAGGGAGAACTTGTCTCGTGGCAATTATCTAAAGCAGAATATGTTCATACTCTTCTCCATCCTTCCACCCGTGGATTTCTGCTCTTACGAGTTCGCGATTTTTCTTTATGAATTTCCAGACTGGAAAATCTTTAATTGGCATTATCAAATCTTCCTCTTTGAGTTTCCAAATGGGGCAAGAATCTTCTGAGTCCGTCACTAAGATATATCATTCTTTTCTTCCCTTCCGTAGCCAGAGAAGCTTGTTTTCTTTCTATAATCAGGCATGTTATGTTTGTTAACAAAGAAAATCATCTGTGATGACCCGATAGGTCATCTTATGTTGTAGAACCTAATTCTGTGCTTCGAAGCCTTAAATACCTCATTTTAACCCTCCTCGATTTGCGCAGTTCGGGCGTATTTCCAGAAAGCTTTTATGTTAAAAACTTAGAAAATATGAAATTTTTACCTTAAACCATTTGAGTTGACTTCGGTCAACGTTTTGAGCAAACGGACTCGGATTCGTATTTTGATGGTCCCAATGCATCCGTACCGTGATTCGAGACTTGGGCGTATGCCTGAAATCGAATTCGGAAGTCCCTAGCCCGAGTTATCGGACTTTGTTGAAATTTAAAAGTTAAAAGCTTAATGACTTTGAAATGTTTGACTTTTTGGATATTGGGTCTGTATTTTGGTTTCGGAACCCGGTATAGGTCCAATACGATTTTATGAATTGTCTGTCAAATTTGGTGAGAAACGGAGTTAGTTTGGCATGATTCGGACGTCCGGTTGTGAATTAGAAGTTCATGAGTTTTCTTGAAAATTTCCTTTGATTTGATGCTCAATTTGTAGTTGTAGGTGTTATTTTGGCGATTTGATCGCGCGAGCAAGTTTGTATTTTTTTACTTGTTTGCACATTTGGTTTAGAGCCCCGAGGGCTCGAGTGAGTTTCGGATAGGCTATGGAGTGAAAACTTGACTTAGAACATTGCTGGTGTGCTTCTGGTTTTGGTGCAGGCCTCAGACCTCGCAATTGCGAGGGCAGGCTTCGTATTTGCGGCCACTGATGGATTCGCATTTGCGGCCACTGATGGATTCGCATTTGCGAGCTACTCATCGCATTTGCGAAGAGTAGCTGGGCAGCTCAAGTTCGCATTTGCGAACAAAGCTTCGCATTTCTGAAGTGGGTCAGGGGACACAGTGATCAATTGCGATCAAAAGGGTCGCATTTGCGGAGATCATTATTCGCATTTGCGAACAGTCCATCATATTTGCGATGAAAGCAGAGATGTGAAGAGCTTCGTATTTGCGGGGTTCACATTAGCCGGGTTCGCATTTGGGAAACCCAGGTCGCAAATGCGACATCTGCAACTGATCAAAACGGGAGTTAGACGGGATTTTTGTTCGTTCTCTCAAATTTTCAAACTTAAAAACCCTAGAGGCGATTTTTCAAAGAACTCTTTTTCCCCAAATCATTGGTAAGTGATTCTAAATTAGTTTCTTTCAATCTTTCACTATATTTCTTAAGATTTCAACCTAAAATCTTGTGTTTTCATGGTGGAAATTGGGGGTTTGCGTAGAATTAAGTTTTTTGGTAAAATGGGGATTTAGACCTCAAATTGAGGTTGCTTCCAAAATAAATTACCTAACGGGCTCGGGGATGAATGGTAATCGAATTTTGGTCTGAATTTCGGGTTTGGACCAAGCGAGCCCGGGAGTTGACTTTTTCAATAATGACCTAAATTGAATTCTTTGCAATCGTGGGTAGTTCCTAAAGCTTAATTTGAATCGTTTGGTTGGTAAATTGCTAGATTCTATTATTTTGGAGGCTTGTTTGAAAGGCAAAGTCGTGGTTGAGCTTTAAATTGATCCTTTGGAGTGAGGTAAGTGTCGTGGTTAACCTTGACTTGAGGGATTAGGACTTATTTGTCTATTTGCTACATGTTTGGATGTTGGGTACAACGTATATGTGAGGTGACGAGTAGTTATGCGTTGTTGTCGGGTTATAGCATGCATGTGGACTTTTTCTTTGCAATTATTGCTTTCTTTGATAATGTTATCCATGCTTAGACTAGTTATTTGTTAAATTGATCGTTCTTATCGTGTTTATAGGCTTTTGTGATAACTGAGTATTGATTCCAAGTTGAGATTGGTATTGTGAAACCGTTGTTGAAGTAAGGCTTGTATTTGTTGATCCTATCTCCCTGTTATTACTTGTTCATTGTTATGTGGTAAGGGAGAGTGTTAATGCATGAAGGGTGATGCCGTGCCGTATGTGAGTGTTAATGCACGAAGATGTTGTGCCATATTGTGAGTGTTTATGCACGAAGGGTGATGCCGTGCAATTTTCTTCATTGTGCTAATTGTTTTTACTGGTTAAAGGCATATTGATTGTTCTGGATATCATTTCCGCTGCATCTCTCGTATCTTGTATCCCCTTAGCATGTCCCCCTCTCGATAGTACATCTTTAGCTTTTATTTGATGTCGCCTTGTACATATATTGTTATCTGCACATGTTTATCATGTAGGTATCTTGTCATAGCCTCGTCACTACTTCGTCGAGGTTAAGTTCGACACTTACGAGTACATGGAGTCGGTTTGTACTCATACTACACTCTGCACTTCTTATGCAGATTTTGGTACCGGGCCTAACTGTCCGTGAGTTGGAACAGTTTGGATTTGCTCATGCGGAGAGTCGAGGTAGATCTGTTGGCATCCGCAGACCTTGAAGTCCCCTTCTATTCTTCTTATTTCACTATTTCCTTTCTTTCAAATAGTTGTATTTCTTTCAGACTCTATTTGTAGTAAATTCTAGAAGCTCGTGAGTTGTGACTCCAGATCCGATATGTAGTAGATATTATGGGCATTTATGTTATTTGCACTCGCTTTTATTTCATTTTGGTCAAATTGACTGTATCTATTGAATTGAATAATAATTGATTTAGTGGTCTCTAACGTAGGCTTGCCTAGCAAGTGAAATATTAGGCGTCATCACGGTCCCGAAGGTGGGTAGCGGGTCGTGACACCATCCATTAGGATACATTGGTTGTATATAAATCTAAATTTTATAAATATACAAAATTAAAAGAAAAATATAAAGAGGAATTTTGCTGTCCATGTGCTTGAGGTGAAAGTACCGTACTAAATTATCAAAAGAGAGATCTTGTGGAGACATAATAAGGAACGCGTGAAGAGATCAACCAAATGGTGACGACATAAAAACGTATTTCCAGCATATTCGAGTAAAATTAGAAAAATTACTACACTAGTACTGTTTAAAAATCCATGTTGGAACCTTGAAATCATATAACGAACGTTATGAAAATTAGCATAGTATATTTACCCATATTAGTTTGACATGATTATAATTAAATAGTAATAGCATATGTAAAGATACATATTTTAACTTCTTTGGATTTGTGTAAACATCGAGCAAGTTTTCGCGTGTTTTACCTTGCACATGTTGGGAGGGGAAAGACTGAAGCCATGAGATAAAGTGATGAAAATCATGATAAGGTTGTATTCTAAGTTTTCCTTCCTCATCAACATATCCTGGGTTAGAATTAATCTCCGAGAAGCAATCCATTATTCCCAAATGCTTCACTATTATCTCGATGTAGGAGATATTTGCATCACTTACTACCCTCAAATCACACCTAAAAAACAAGCATTGAATTTACTGTCCATGAGTCACTATTTAAATTTAAAAAAAAACAAAGGAAATATTGTTATAAATAGAATTTTGTTTATGGTGAATGTCTATATTTAGAGAGATTCTAGGGTTTATTACTTGGTGGCTAAGTCACCCTCTCCCTATAAATAGAGGGTTCTATTCCATTGTAATTCATTCCCAAATCAATAAGAATTCTCTCTCTCTCTACTTTTCTCTGCAATACTCTTGTTCTTCATTTATTGTTTTATAACACGTTATCAGCACGAGACTCTAACCAATTGAGTAGAAGCTTTGGGATTGAGCATAATGATTGTCAATTGTTCCATGAACTTCCTTCATGATTAAATTCTGGATTTAAGGTAAGCATTTTACCGTATTTTTCTCTTTTATTCTATAATTTGATTTTAAATACAAGCAAAGACAATAAAATTTGATTCTAACTCTAATGGAGCTAGTAAGAAATTATAACCACTCGAAGTGGTAAAATTTTTATGTCTTGTCATGATCAAATTTATGTATGATTATGGGCACAAGAAGTGCATACCCGTCCCATTGAATTTGCTTCATTCTCATTCCCTTAAGAGAATGTGATAGCAGTATATGATAAGTCTGAAAGAAGACAAAATTATTACCATGAAGGTATCAATAGATGTGGACGTGGTATTAGACGAAATTATAATCGTCATCATTGTGATAATGAGAATAATAAGGATTCTCAAAATAATCCTTCACTCTGTGAAAGTAATATTTGTCATCGATTTGACATGATATTTTATAGAGCACATATAGATGATTATGGTCCATTCATGATGTGAATGTGAAAACATCTGTTTTATGAATACATATTCATTCTTGGAAGAATATGAATGTGCTAGTGGTAGTGAATATACCACACTCACCTCTAAAAGGAGGTTTGAGATGATATAAGAAAAAATATCATTATTATGGCATGAATGGTCATTGGTCACGTACCTATTGTACGCCAAAATATTTTGGTAATGCGAATATTAAAGAATAACAGTAATGCAAGAAACAGATCTTGCATATAATTTTGACCATGACTATAATGGTATAACTTTCTCTTTAAAAGAGATATTCACCATATGATGTTGATGAATATGTGGTAGTAAGAAATTAATTGAGAGCTCTGGAAGAGCCAATTATTATTATTTTGGAGGAATAAAATTGATTATCAATAAGGTATTGTGTTGTAGTAAGTCTCAAAGAAACTTATTCAGTTTCCAAAGCATACGCGAAAGCGGTTGATTATATTGAGACTATAAATAAAGGAAAGATTTAATATCTTCTATTACTACAACTTGTAGCGGGATAATATGTATGTGAAAAGCTACCCGCTTTATTCTCCAATTTTTGCTACATAAACAAAAGAATACCACAATGAAGTGGACATTTATTGATATAAAAACCCGTATCATAATAAACTTGGAGTTTACTGATAATTGCACACGTCATGGTGTAAATCCGAAGTTTATCAATATTGATAATTTATTCAGTTGGCATAATTGGTTTAGCCATATCAATTTAAGTATGATATACAAAAATAAAAGAGAATTCACATGGGTAAATATTAAAGAACTAGAAAGTTCTTTACGAATTCTCTTATGTTGCCTGTTCTCATTAATTAATATACCAACTAAAATTGGGATTGAATCCCATGAATGCTGGAAATATCAAAGGTGAATATGGCCCCATTCACTGGCCATGTATACCACGTAAGATGCATCTATGAGATGGTTACATGTGCGATTATTAATAACCCGCAACATGGTGTTTGCGAGGTAGCTTGCTCAATAATTTAATTTCGAGCATAATTTCCAGATTTTCTATTCAAGAAGTTCATCTTGATAAGTTGGTTTACATCACAGTTGGTTTAGCAAAATAATTTATTAAGTGCCTCTACTTAATAGCTAAACAATTGCTTATGAGAACAAAGTTATCTATATCAATTTGATATACGTTATATACGAAAGTATATTATTTTCTCCCCTCACAAGTGGTTCAAGGTCAGGAACCAAATAATTTCATCATATCATTATTATTGATGTGCGGTTTATATTTAAATTAACACCACAACGCACAAAGATGGGTTCTCAAACTTGAGGACACAAGTTAGTTTTTCTAACATGAGGGGGAGACAAGATACAATAGTTGAGAAAAAGTTACATAGAATGAATTATCATTTATACATCTAGATCCCCGAATAAAATAATATGAACTTGAAGTTCATAAAAGGATAATTCATGTGAAATTTATTGCAAAGCATGCCAGACGCATTTGCTGACCCAAAGAAAGTAACAATATTCTCATTGCAAATGCTCCTATTAGAATAAGTCCTAGAAGGACAAAGTCTATAGTTGTGATGACCCAAAAGGTCATCACTTATTTTAAAATGAAATTCTACGTTCCGAGGCCTTAAAAACCTCTCTTAGAATCACCTTGATTTGCGTGTGCAGTCCGGGCGCGTAGCCGGAAAGCCTAAATGTGAAGATCTGTGAAAAATGATAAGTTTTGACTATAAAATAAATTAATTTGACTTCGGTAAACGTTTTGGGTAAACGGATCCGGACCCGTGATTTTACGGTCTTGAAGGGTTTGTAGGAAAATATGGGACTTGGGCGTATGCCCGGAATCGAATTCCGAGGTCCCAAGCCCGAGAAATGAATTTTTGAAAGAAATTGTTTTCTGAAATTGTTTATAAGGTTTGGAAATGAATTTTGGTTAGAACATGTTGGTATCGGGCCCGTATTTTGGTTCCGGCGCCGGTACAGGTCTTATATATGATTTAAGATAATTCTGTGAAGTTTGGAAAGAAACGGAATCCATTTGACGTGATTCGGACCTTAAATGCAAATTTGATGTTTAAAGAAGTTTTGAGAAATTTCATTGATCTTGAGGTTAATTCGAGTTTCATGATGTTATTTTGGTGATTTGAGTACACGAATAAGTCCGTAGGATGTTTTTGAGGTTGTGTGTATATTTGGTTTGGAGCACCGAGGGCTCGGGTGAGTTTTGGATAGGCCACGGGGTGAAATTTTGGACTTAAGAAATTGCAGGCCTGCAGGCTTCGCATTTCCCAAACTTTCTTCTCAATTCCCAGGTTCGCATTTCCCAAACATATTTCGCAATTACCACGCTTGTTCGTATTTCCCAAACTTTCTTCGCAATTCCCAGGCTTGTTCGCATTTCCCAAACTTTTTTCGCAATTCCCGGGTTCGCATTTCCTAAACTTTTTTCTCAATTCCCAAGCCAGCAGAGGTCGGTTCACAATTGCGAACCCCTGTTCGTAATTCCCACATCTGAGACCTCCAATTTTATACTTAGCCAATTTTATACCCCATTTTTCATATTTTCTCAAACCCAAACACTCTTAGGCGATTTTTCAAGAATCCTTTCTTCTCCAAATCAATTGTAAGTCGTTTTTAACCAACTTTCTTCAATTCTTATCATCTTTTAACATGATTTCAACTTAAAATCAAAAATTTTCATGGGGGAAAGTGGGTGTTTTGGGTAGAACCTAGGTTTTTCAAAAATTGGGGATTTGGACCTTGATTTGAGGTCCGATTTCAAAACAAATTATATATTTGAGTTCGTGGGGGAATGGACAATCGGGTTTCGGTTCGAACCTCGGGTTTTGACCATGTGGGCCCGGGGTCAATTTTTGTCTTTTTGGGTAAACTTTGGAAAACTCATTTTTCATGCATTGGGGTTGATTCATTTAGCGTTTATTAATGTAATTAAGTAACTTGTGACTAGATACGAGCGAATTGGTGATGGAATCAAGGGAAAAAGCTATAATCTAATCGTGAATTGTGTTCGTGGCATCGAGGTAAGTGTTTGATCTAACCTTAGCTTGAGTGATTAGGAATTCTGTCCTATTTGCTAATTGCTTCTTGTTGAGTATGACGTATAGGCATGGTGACGAGTATCTATACGTTGGTGTCGAGCATGACCGTGAGTCTTATATTGTGATTTCCATGATTTCGTTTTTTTATTCATGCCTTGGTGAAAATTTCTATTGTTGTGTAAAGTTGTGAAAAGAATTGTGACCTATGAACATTGAGGAGCGTTGGCTCCAGTTGTATAACAAATTGTAATAGTATAAGTGATAATTGAACCTCTAGAGCAGTGGCTCGAGTTGTGAAGTGAATTGCGAAGTAAAAGTGAGAAAGAGAAGAGATCATTATGTTTCCCCCTTGCCGGGCTATTGTTGAGTTGTGGTTCCTTGCATTGTGTTCTTAATTGATATTACAGATACTTAGGTTGATGATTCTTTGTGTTAGGTAAGGATTATGGTTATAGCTGAGGTAGTTAGATGTTGGAACAAGTTTGGGTATGGCCGAGGTAGTTAGGTGTTGTAACAAGTTTAGTTATAGCTGAGGTAGTTAGGTGTTAGAACAAGTTTGGGTTTAGCTGAGTAGGAGTTGAGTTAGGATTGGTTATAGTTGATTCTCCCTTACCGGGATGTTTGTCTTGATATTGTTGTTCCCTTATCGGGGAGTTATTATGTTGCTTTTGTTCCCTTGCCGGGATTCCTCGTGAATTTTGTGTTGGCTTGTAAATGGGAGCGGGTGGTACGCCTACCACAAGATATAATGAAATGGGAGCGGGTGGTATGCCTACACAAGATATAATGAAATGGGATCGAGTGGTACGCCTACCACAAGATATAATGAAATGGGATCGGGTGGTACGCCTACCACGAGATATAATGAAATGGGAATGGGTGGTACGCCTACCACAAGATATAATGAAATGGGAGCGGGTGGTACGCCTACCACGAGATATAATGAAATGGGATCGGGTGGTACGCCTACCACGAGATATAATGAAATGGGATCGGGTGGTACGCCTACCACAAGATATGAGAAATGGGATCAGGTTGCACGCCTGCAACGAGTAGTGAACCGAGAGTGAAATCTGCCTTTGTTTTCCTTATCCTTGTTAGAAGTTGAATTTTGGTTTCTTGATAATTCTCTTGAGATTCCGTTTTATCTGTTATTCCCCGAAGCATGTTTCCCCCTCCCATCGTTATTTGTTTATTTCTGCTTTACTTTTCGCTGTATATTATACAACTGCACATGTTTATTTGATAGTCTGGTCCTAGCCTCGTCACTACTTCGCTGAGGTTAGGCTAGACACTTACCAGCACATAGGATCGGTTGTGCTGATACTACACTCTGAACTCTTTTGTGCAGACCCCAGTGTTGTAGACTTTGGACCGCAACGGGATTGCTGATTCTTGTTCATCAGGCGACCCGAGGTAGTCCTACAGGCGTCCGTAGGCCTTGGCGTCTCCTTCTGTCTACTATTCCTTTTTCTTTCATGCATTTCCAAAGACAGTGTTGTATTTATTTCTTTCATACCTTTAATTGTAGTATTCTTAGACCGTCTGTGAAACTGTGACACCAGTTCTGGGTTGTCGAGACTCAAACAGTTGTGTTGGATTCATGTTCAGCTAGCTTATTGTCTTTTTTCCTTTCGCTTATGTTAAATTCTGCTGTTTAAATGTTATTACTTCACAATTGTTAACGAATAAAAATTGGGTAAAAAAAAAGAGGTAAATTGTTCACATAATTGGCTTGCCTAGCTCACATTAGTAGGCGCCATCACGACTCCCGAGGGTGGGAAATCGGGGTCGTGACAAGTTGGTATCATAGATCTAGGTTACATGGGTCTCACAGTTCACAGACAAGCTTAGTAGAGTCTGAGGGATCGGTACGGAGACGTCTGTATTTATCCCCAGAGGCTACAGAGTTAGGAAAAACTTCACATTCATTCATTCCTGTCGTGCGATTTTGTTCTCTCAATGCTAAATTGAAACCTCTACTCTTGTTCTTTCGCAAATGAAGAGGTCATGTACCGCTTCTTCAGCCGGGCAGCAGCACAGACCGGTGATAGATCAGCTACGTCTTTAGAGACTTTGTGGAGATTGGATAAGTTTCCCCAAGCTCTTCACTATTACATTCAGCGGTGCATCTACTGAGGATCCCCAGGATTATCAACACAGCTGTCATGAGGTTCTCAGAAACATGGGGATAGTTGAGACCAATGGGGTCGATTTTGCTACTTTTCGCTTGTCTGGATCCGCCAAGACTTGGTGGAGAGATTATTACTTGGCTAGACCAGCCGGATCGCCAGCTTCGACTTGGGAGCAGTTCACGCAGCTATTTCTGGAGAAGTTTCTCCACATCACTCAGAGAGAGGCATTAGAGGGGGAGGTAGAGGTATTAGATGTGGAGGTAGAGATGCTAGAGGTGGAGGTAAAGGTATTAGAGGTGGAGATGCAGGTATTGTTCTGGTTTGTGGTAGAGAAGCTTCGGTTTTATTTTGCGCCGTATCTGGTCATGCCTAGTGATTCTTTGAGTGCCCCTATTTATGTGTCTAAGCCGGTGGGTGATTCTATTGTGGTGGATCGCGTCCATTGTTCATGTATAGTGGTTATTGGAGGTCTTGAGACTCGTGTAGATTTGCTTCTTCTGACATGGATGATTTCGGTGTTATATTGCTGATGGACGGGTTATCACCTTACCACGCTATCTTGGAGTGTCACGCCAAGACTGTGACCTTAGCTTTACCGGGTTTGCCTCGTTTAGAGTGGAGATGGACTCCTGTCATGCTACCCGTAGTGTTATCTCTTATGTGAAGGCTCGACGTATGGTCGAGAAGGGGTGTTTGGCCTATTTGGCATATGTTCGTGATTCTAGTGCTGAGGTTCCTTCCATAAATTCTTTGCCCGTTGTTCGTGAGTTTCCTGAGTTTTTTCCTTCAGACCTGCCGGGTATGCCACCCGACGGGGATATTGACTTTTGCATTGATTTGGCTCCGGGCACTCAGCCCATTTCTATCCCGCCGTATCATATGGCCCCGCCTGAGTTGAAAGAGTTGAAGGAGCAGTTGCAAGACTTGCTTGAGAAGGGTTTCATTAGACCTAGTATTTTGCCTTGGGGTGCGCCGGTGTTGTTTGTTAAAAATAAGGATGGGTCGATGCGAATGTGTATTGATTACCGGCAGTTGAACAAGGTTACAATCAAGAATAAGTATCCATTGCCGAGGATTGATGATTTGTTTGATCAGCTTCAGGGTGCCAAGGTATTTTCGAAGATTGACTTGAGATCTGGCTACCATCAGTTGAGGATTAGGGCATCCGATGTCCCTAAGACAGCTTTCCGCACTCGGTACGGGCATTATGAGTTCTTGGTAATGTCATTCGGGTTGACAAATGCCCAAGCAGCTCTTATGGATTTGATGAACCGAGTGTTCAGGCCTTAATTGGATTTGTTCGTGATAGTCTTCATGATGATATTTTTATATATTCCCGCAGCCGAGAGGAGCACGAGCAGCATCTTAGAGTGGTTCTTCATACTTTGAGGGATAGTCAGTTGTACGCCAAGTTTTCGAAGTGTGAGTTCTGCTTGAGTTCAGTTGCATTCCTGGGTCATGTTGTATCAGCAGAGGGTATTCAGGTTGATCCGAAGGAGATTGAGGCAGTCAAGAACTGGCCTAAACCAGCATCAGCTACAGAGATTCGGAGTTTCTTAGGATTGGCAGGCTACTATCGTCGGTTCGTGGAGGGGTTTTCATCTATCGCAGCCCCGATGACCAGGTTGACCCAGAAGGTTGCCCAGTTCAGGTGGTCGGACGAGTGTGAGGCGAGCTTTCAGAAGCTCAAGATAGCTCTGACTACGGCACCGATGTTGGTTTTGCCCACAGGTTCAGGGCCTTATACTGTATATTGTGATGCATCTCGTATTGGACTTGGTGCAGTGTTGATGCAGGATGGCAAATCGCACACTTACTTGAGCAGTGCGGGAGACTGGGGAATGGGTCGAATAAACTCCCCTGGGGCCGGAAAAATAACAGACGAAGCTTTACTTAGATAGGGCTTTGATTGGGATTTTTTTTTCTTAGAATACCTTTCTTAGCTAGCCTAGCGTGCTAGAAACCTACAGGGAACAAGAGCCAGATTGAAGACATTCCAATCATTGCCTATGCTTCGAGGCAGTTGAAGATTCACGAGGAGAACTATCCGGTTCATGATTTGGAGTTGGCAGCCATAGTTCACGCATTGAAGATTTGGAGGCATTATATATATGGCGTGGCATGTGAGGTGTTCACGGATCACAAGAGTCTTCAGTATTTGTTCAAGCAAAAGGAGTTAAATTTGAGGCAGAGAAGGTGGTTAGAGTTGTTGAAAGATTATGATATCACCATTCTATATCATCCGGGAAAGGCCAATGTGGTGGCCGATGCTTTGAGTAGGAAGTCAACCAGTATGGGCAATCTTGCTTATATTCCGGTCGGTGAGAGGCCGCTTGCTTTGGATGTTTCTGAGCCCAGTCGTGTGTTAGCTTGCACGGTCGCTCGTTCTTCATTATTAGAGCGTATCCGTGATCGGTAGTATGATGATCCCCATTTGTGTGTCCTTAGAGACACGGTGCAGCGCGGAGGTGCCAGGCAGGTTACCTTAGATGATGATGGAGTTTTGAGATTACAGGGTCGAGTATGTGTGCCTAATGTGGATGGGCTCCGAGAGTTGATTTTAGAGGAGGCCCATAGCTCCCGGTACTCTACTCATCCGGGCGCCGCGAAGATGTATTAGGATTTGCGGCAGTATTATTGGTGGCGGAGAATGAAGAAGGATATTGTTGCATATGTGGCTCGGTGTTTGAACTGTTAGCAGGTTAAATACGAGCATCAGAGGCGCGATGATTCATTTCAGAGGATTGATCTTCCCAAGTGGAAGTGGGAGCGGATCACCATGGATTTCGTTACTGGACTCTCGCAGACTCGGAAGAAGTTCGACGCAGTATGGGTCATTGTTGATAGGCTGACCAAGTCAGCACATTTCATTCCTGTGGCAGTCTCCTATTCTTTTGAGAGGTTGGCTGAGATCTATATTCGGGAGATTGTTCGCCTTCATGGTGTGCCCGTATCTATCATTTTGGACCGGGGTACGTAGTTTACCTCGCGTTTTTGGAGAGCAGTTCAGCAAGAGTTGGGCACACGAGTTGAGTTGAGCACAACATTACATCCCCAGACGGACGGGCAGTCTGAGCGGACTATTCAGATTTTGGAGGATATGCTCCGAGCTTGTGTCATTGACTTTGGAGGCTCGTGGGATCAGTTTTTGCCTTTAGCAGAGTTTGCCTACAACAACAGCTACCAGTCGATAGTG
This sequence comes from Nicotiana attenuata, assembly GCF_001879085.1. Classification (NCBI taxonomy): domain Eukaryota; kingdom Viridiplantae; phylum Streptophyta; class Magnoliopsida; order Solanales; family Solanaceae; genus Nicotiana; species Nicotiana attenuata. The sequence continues at coordinate 12,572 of NW_017675288.1, read as the reverse complement.
CTGTATTGTGGGCCGGTCTGGGACCGGGCCCGCGGTCTTAACGGGCTAAACGGTCCCGGCGGGCCGGTCCTGGTGGGCCGATCCCTGATGGTGTAGAAAGCCCGTGGCGGGCTGGTCCCTTGCATGAGGCCCACGAGACCGGGACCGTTAAGCCCGGGACCGGCAGGCGGTCCTGGGCCGGTTCAACCGGGCCTAACGGTCCTAACGGGCTCCAACGGCTCTTTTCTAAAAAAAAAATTTTTTTTTTTTAAAAAGACCAACGGTCATATTTTAAAATCTAGCCGTTGGCCTTTAATTTTCAACCGTTTGGAACTTTAAAAAATAGCCATTTGGCCCCCAAACTTTATTTTAACCCCAAACTTTATATAATTACACTTTTTTCCAATTCTCAACTATAAATACCCCCTCATTCTTTCATTTTTACTCACCAATTCATCAATCTATCTCAATCTCTCTCAATCTCTCTCAATCTATATCTAATTTCTCTTCTATAATTGCTTATTTTATTATTGCAATTTCGTGAAAAATTGTGAAGTNACAACAAATTATATAATGGTAATATATATACATAACATACAATATATACTACAAGAAAATACATAAGGGAATATATATACATAACATACAATATATAGTACACTATACTAGTATACTATATATATTATATTTACATGAAGAAGTAGTACTATATATACTACAAAACAAGATTTTTCAAAATCAGGGCCCCACCCCCAATGACCACCAACGGTCATATTAATTGCACAAATAGCCGTTTTTTTCCAATTTACAAAACTAACCTTCTCTAACACTATAAGTACCCCCCTCCCTCTTCTTCATTTCAATGCTCAATACTCATTTCTCAATCTAAATTTCTCTCAATCTCTCAATCTCCAATTTTCAAGACTTCAAGTCTCAATCTCAATTTTCAAGTTAAATCATGCCTCGTTCGGAAAGAGTGCGCTTATTTGTTTCGCAATACTATGAAGTGCTCGAAGAAAATGAAGAAGGCCAAATATTAAAGTGCAAGAACTGTGGAAGAGTCTTAAATTTTCGTTCAGGGTGTACCACAGGCATTTTAAGGAGGCATATAAAGTATTGTGTTGAGGGTATTTATCCGCAAATTCGTCTTTAAGATTTTTCAACAATTTGTGTTATTTTAAAATTATTAGACGTATTTATGCATGTTATACTTTGTTATTAATTTATTATGCATGCCAATTTAGTTTTACTATTGATTTGTTATTTTACATTTTCGTCAAACACTTTAATAATTAGATTTCTATATTATATATACTACATATATTTATATAGCCATGCATAAGAGCAATTTATATATATACATACACATATGGTTTACAAGAAATTGCCTTAAATAAAAAAAATTAAAAAAAAAAGCCCGAAAATAAAAAAAGCCCGTTAGGCCCGCTAAGCCCACGAGCCCGGCCCATTTAGCCCAGGACCATATGGGCTTAGGCCCGTCACGGGCTGGTCCTACCGGTTGAGCCCACGAAGCCCGGGACCGCCAGAGCCCGGGACCGCTAAGCCCAGGCCCGTTTAGCCCGGCCCGTTTAGCCCATTTAGGCCCGGGCCCGGCCTACCATACAGCCTTACCAGTCGAGTATCCAGATGGCTCCTTATGAGTCTTTATATGGTAGGCGGTGTCGGTCTCCGGTTGGATGGTTTGAGCCGGGGGAGGCTCGGTTGTTGGGTACGGATCTAGTGCAGGATGCCTTAAACAAGGTCAGAATTATTCAGGATAGGCTTCGTGCAACTCAGTCCAGGCAAAAGAGTTACGCCGACCGCAAGGTTCGTGATTTGGCATTCATGGTCGGTGAGCGGGTATTGCTTCGAGTGTCGCCTATGAAGGGCGTGATGAGATTTGGGAAGAAGGGCAAGCTCAGCCCTAGGTTCATTATCCCGTTTGAGACTCTTGATCGAGTGGGAGAGGTGGCTTATAGACTTGCATTGCCGCCGAGCTTGTCAGCCGTGCATCCAGTGTTTCATGTGTCCATGGTTCGGAAGTATCACGGCGATCTATCCCACGTGTTTGATTTCATCACTGTCTAGTTGGACAAGGACTTGTCTTATGAGGAGGAGCCGGTAGCTATTCTAGACCGGCAGATTCGTCAGTTGAGATCGAAGAGTTTTCCTTCTGTTCGTGTTTAGTGGAGAGGTCAGCCTCCTGAGGCATCGACCTGGGAGTCCGAGTCTGATATGCAGAGCCGTTATCCCCATCTTTTTCCCGACTCAGGTACTTCCTTCTTTTGTCCGTTCGAGGACGAACGGTTGTTTTAGAGGTGGAGAATATGATGATCCTTTTGTCATCATTTGTTTTAAAATGAAATTCTACATTGTGAGGCCTTAAAAACCTCTCTTAGCATCACCTTGATTTGTGTGCGCAGTCCGGGCGCGTAGCCGGAAAGCCTAAATGTGAAAATTTGTGAAAAATGATAAGTTTTGACTATAAAATGAATCAATTTGACTTCGGTCAATATTTTGGATAAACGGACCCGGACCCGTGATTTGACCGTCCCGGAGGGTCCGTAGGAAAATATGGGATTTGGGCGTATGCCCGGAATCGAATTCCGAGGTCCCAAGCCCGAGAAATGAATTTTTGAAAGAAATTGTTTTCTGAAATTGTTTATAAGGTTTGGAAATGAATTTTGGTTAGAACATGTTGGTATCGGGCCCGTATTTTGGTTCCGGCGCCGGTACAGGTCTTATATATGATTTAAGATAATTCTGTGAAGTTTGGAAAGAAATGGAATCCAATTGACGTGATTCGGACCTTAAATGCAAATTTGATGTTTAAAGAAGTTTTGAGAAATTTCATTGATCTTGAGGTTAATTCGAGTTTCATGATGTTATTTTGGTGATTTGAGTACATGAATAAGTTCGTAGGATATTTTTGAGGTTGTGTGTATATTTGGTTTGGAGCCCCGAGGGCTTGGGTGAGTTTTGGATAGGCCACGGGGTGAAATTTTGGACTTAAGGAATTGCAGGCCTGCAGGCTTCGCATTTCCCAAACTTTCTTCGCAATTCCCAGGTTCGCATTTCCCAAACATATTTCGCAATTACCAGGTTTGTTCGCATTTCCCAAACTTTCTTCGCAATTCCCAGGCTTGTTCGCATTTCCCAATTTTTTTTCACAATTCCCGGGTTCGTATTTCCCAAACCTTTTTTGCAATTCCCAAGCCAGCAGAGGTTGGTTCACAATTCCCACATCTGAGACCTGCAATTTTATACTTAGCCAATTTTAAACCCCATTTTTCATATTTTCTCAAACCCAAACACACTTAGGCGATTTTTCAAGAATCCTTTCTTCTCCAAATCAATTGTAATTTTTAACCAACTTTCTTCAATTCTTATCATCTTTTAACATGATTTCAACTTAAAATCAAAGATTTTCATGGGGGAAATTGGGTGTTTTTGGTAGAACCTAGGTTTTTCAAAAATTGGGGATTTGGACCTCGATTTGAGGTCCTATTTCAAAACAAATTATATATTTGAGTTCGTAGGGGAATGGGTAATCGGGTTTTAGTTCGACCTCGAGTTTTGACCATGTGGGCCCGGGGGAAATTTTTGACTTTTTGGGTAAAACTTTGAAAAACTCATTTTTCATGCATTGGGGTTGATTCATTTAGCGTTTATTAATGTAATTAAGTAACTTGTGACTAGATACAAGCGAATTGGTGGTGGAATTAAGGGGTAAAGCTATAATTGAATCGTGAATTGTGTTCGTGGCATCGAGGTAAGTGTTTGGTCTAACCTTAGCTTGAGGGATTAGGAATTGTGTCCTATTTGCTAATTGCTTCTTGTTGAGTACGACGTATAGGCATGGTGACGAGTATCTATACGTTGGTGTCGAGCATGACCGTGAGTCTTATATTGTGATTTCCATGATTTCGTTGTATTATTCATGCCTTAGTGAAAATTTCTATTGTTGTGTAAAGTTGTGAAAAGAATTGTGACCTATGAACATTGAGGAGCGTTAGCTCCAGTTGTATAACGAATTGTGATAGTATAAGTGATAATTGAACCTCTAGAGCGGTGGCTCGAGTTGTGAAGTGAATTGTGAAGTAAAAGTGAGAAAGAGAAGAGATCATTATGTTGCCCCCTTGCCGGGCTATTGTTGAGTTGTGGTTCCCTTGCATTGTGTTCTTAATTGATATTATGGATACTTAGGTTGATGATTCTTTGTGATAGGTAAGGATTATGGTTATAGCTGAGGTAGTTAGATGTTGGAACAAGTTTGGATATGGCCGAGGTAGTTAGGTGTTGTAACAAGTTTAGTTATAGCTGAGGTAGTTAGGTGTTGGAACAAGTTTGGGTTTAGCTGAGTAGGAGTTGAGTTAGGATTGGTTATAGCTGATTCTCCCTTGCCGGGATGTTTGTCTTGATATTGTTGTTCCCTTATCGGGAAGTTATTATGTTAGCTTTTGTTACCCTTGCCGGGGATTCCTACGTGAAATTTTGTGTTGGCTTGTAAATGGGAGCGGGTGGTACGCCTACCACAAGATATAATGAAATGGGATCGGGTGGTACGCCTACCACAAGATATAATGTAATGGGATCGGGTGGTACGCCTACCACGAGATATAATAAAATGGGAGTGGTGGTACGCCTACCACAAGATATAATGAAATGGGATCGGGTGGTACGCCTACCTCGAGATATAATGAAATGGGATCGGGTGGTACGCCTACCACGAGATATAATGAAATGGGATCGGGTGGTAAGCCTACCACAAGATATGAGAAATGGGATCGGGTTGCACGTCTGCAACGAGTGGTGAACCGAGAGTGAAATCTGCCTTTGTTTTCCTTATCCTTGTTAGAAGTTGAATTTTGGTTTCCTGATAATTCTCTTGAGATTTTATTTTATCTGTTATTCCCTTAAGCATGTTTCCCCCTCCCATCGTTATTTGTTTATTTCTGCTTTACTTTTCGTTGTATATTATACAACTGCACAGGTTTATTTGATAGTCTGGTCCTAGCCTCGTCACTACTTCGCCGAGGTTAGGCTAGACACTTACCAGCACATGGGGTCGGTTGTGCTGATACTACAATCTGCACTCTTTTAAGCAGACCCCAGTGTTGTAGACTTTGGATAGCAGCGGGATTGTTGATTCTTGTTCATCAGGCGACCCGAGGTAGTCCTACAGGTGTCCGTAGGCCTTGGCGTCTCCTTCTGTCTACTATTCCTGTTTCTTTCATGCATTTCCAGAGATAGTGTTGTATTTATTTCTTTCAGACCTTTAATTGTAGTATTCTTAGACCGTCTGTGAAATTGTGATACCACTTCTGGGTAGTCGAGACTCAAACAGTTGTGTTGGATTCATGTTCAGCTAGATTATTGTTTTTTTCCTTTCGCTTATGTTAAATTCCGCTGTTTAAATGTTATTACTTCGCAATTGTTAATGAATATAAAATGGATAAAAAAAGAGATAAATTGTTCACATAATTGGCTTGCCTAGCTCACATTAGTAGGCGCCATCACGACTCCCAAGGGTGAGAAATCTGGATCGTGACAATAGTATGCTTAAAGTGTATAGACAAATCGATTTCAAATAAACTTCTTGATAAAGAAGATGAGCAAATGATCTAAACGATCATAATAAAGGAGGCAAGTGATCTAGAAGATCACATGACATAACACTTCACAAAATCTCAGGAAAGATTCAGGTACCTGAATATATGAATGAAGAGATCTCTATGTTATGTCTTTGTGAAAAATAAGGAGGTTGGAACCGATATAAAATGTTTGCCGACGACATCTATAATAGCGCTAAATATATATGAGGATCTTTAGTCTGGAGAAATAATTCAAGTAGAATTTGGTTTCATATAAAAGACGTGTAGTTTTGTACCTGCAGTTCAAACACTTGAAAGTATAAAGTCAATGGTATGTGCAATCAGTTTTCGATATCTTATATGTTTAGCATGACATGAAAACTTGATATGCATCTAAAGTCTACTGTATGGCTTATATGACTTAACTTATATGACAATCCTTGAAGGATTTAAATCGCTTAAAGCATATACAATTCTTGGTCTTGAAGTACCATATCCTAAATGCAATTTGTGCACATATGTATCTTGCTATAACTATAAGCATGATAATATGATAGCGAGAATACCTCTATGGAGATATTGAAAAGTCATTCCACAACATTATATGAAGATATTACATCTCTATCAAGAATGATGATTTCAAGGTGCAATATATTCATTCAAGTTAATATGGCTGATTTGTTTATCAAATCTCTACCAACGGTCTTTTGAAGATGGTGCACAAAATTGGAATGAAAATGCTTAAGGATGTGAATTGATGCTCTCATCAGGGGGAGTTAATACGCGTTGTACTCTTTTTCCCCTACAAGGTATTGTCCCACTGGGTTTTCCTTGCAAGGTTTTTAACGAGGCAACCAAAAGGCGTATTATTTGATATGTGTACTCTTTTTCCTTCTCTAGAATTTTTTTCCCAGTGGGTTTTATTTTAGTTAAGGTTTTAACGAGGCACATTGTCTGTTGAATAGACATTCAAGGGGGAGTTTTATAAATAGAATTTTATTTATGGTGAGTGTCTATATTTAGAGAGATTCTAGGGTTTATTACTTGGTAGCTAAGTCACCCTCTCCCTATAAATAGAGGGTTCTATTCCATTGTAATTCATTCCCAAATCAATAAGAATTCTCTCTCTTTCTACTTTTCTCTGCAATACTCTTCTTCTTCTTTTATTGTTTCATGACAAATATATGCCAATGAAAATACTGAAATTTAGAGATACATACTCTAAAGCATGAGCCGCTTTGATGGCTGGTACTACGCGGGGAATTATAGGTGCCCGTTTAAGTACTTCTTCAATGTCCGCAATAGTTTTGCCTGGTGCATGAAGCTCCTTCATCATCTTGCCCAGTAATTTATTTGAAAGCCAAAAAGTTAGGAAAATCTAATTAATAAATGCATGACATGTTGTCTTGCATATATACTTTAATTTATTACACAAGCATATAGTGTAGTTTGAAATTGTAACGTCGGTTAAACTATTTGATTTGATGCATACACCCGAATTCACATCATTAAATTGGACATTATAGAGTGGGGAAATATGAAAAGAAAAACTAACCATGACATCAATGTACATCCTTTTGGTATGTACATTGATTTTGATTAGCGGCGGATTAAGGGAAAATTAAGCGCGGGGAATATGAGATGAGTAGAAAACTTAATTCTCCAAATTCGGATAGAATGACATGAGTATGCATGACTTCAATCATATATAGCAGGAAGCAATACGTCCACGTACAACCAATGAGTCACTCTTTAGTATTGATGTATAATAACTTAGGACTAGTCTAGAGCAAGCAAGGAATCTCGCACAAGAGCACAAATGCTACTTCTAATTATTCGAGTATAATCCTAATTTCATTTTGTTGTCACGCTATGCGAATTAATCAGTTTCTATTTGAAGTGTTGTGAGGCTGAAGTCCTTAGCTAACTGTAAGCCTAGCCGAAGTGCTACTACTTCAACTTCAGTAGCAGAGAAGCAGATTAAGCTGGTTTTGAAATCACGGATCCAGTGTTTGTTGGAGTTGCGAAAAATCGATGCAGCTCCTATTATGTGCGTCACTTGATTGAAGGTTTCGTTGATGTTAACCTTAACAAAGTTATTAGGCGGAGGATACCATTTAATGTAAAGACTGCACCGGGTTAGCTTTAGGATAACAAGTTGGTGAAAGAATGTTATGTAAGTTATTTTCCTAAGTGTATGTGGCCCAATAGGTTAAGGCCCATAATTAATATTTAATTAATTATCAAATCTCATCCGTCCGATTGGTTACTTGATGGACGTACCAGATTAAGTGAGAACCTCTATAAATTGGTCCTCTCCCTACCCATTAGGTTACCGTTTTTTTTATTTTTCTTTCTTCCATCACTAAAGGCGGCGATAACGAAAGCTAGGGCAAGGGGCGAGAAACCAATTTACTGATTAACACTTTCGCTTCAAGATAATGGATTCTGCTTCACGTATGTTTCTATGACGATTACATGTAAGATTATCATGTTCAAGATCCTGGTAGAATTATAGTTTATGCTTACATATGGTATCATGAGCATGGATATTTGAACTGATAATCTTCGATTGAAGAGATTAATTTCAAAATATACCGAGAGAAAGAATCTGGCCGAATGAATGTAGTAACATTTTGGTGAATATGAACCTTTAAATATATGATTCTTATGATTGTGTGTAACCGTTCGTGACTATCCTAAAAGGAAGGGGAGAAAATCCTTTTCTCTTGTTCTCGTTGTATGTTCTGAGAATTAAGAATGCTTTTGAATGTGTCAATAGCTTTAGGTAATAAGAATAGTATAGCCTTGTACATTCAATTACTAATCATGAATCACGTTCTATTGCCTGCAAACTATAAGGATTGGTACTGTTAGTATGAAATTTTTTTTTGCCGTTGTGGGCTTCAAAATCTGAAAGGTCCTATATTATTGTTAATAATAAAATAAAGACGAATAGAGAAGACTTAGCCTTGAAGGTGGCGCCGCTGATAATTCTGGCATATTTAAAGGAATTAGGTTATGAAATATCTTTCACAAAATTACTATTTTATTAAAATAAAATATGATTACTTTATTATGTATCTGTTGTGGAGATATTTAATTTAGCTTCTCATCTCTTATAATATTTTGGATTATTAAGTTGTGAAGCCATTTATTGTTTATTTTATGTATGTGATTAATGTGTATATAGTTTGTTAGTCACCAAAGTGATCAAACTATAATGCTTAAAGTATTCACATACATATATTATTTTGATAATTATTTTATGTATGCATTTATGTTTATATAGTTTGTTAGTCACCAAAGTGGCCAAACTAGTATGTTCATGAAAATTTTGCATACATAAAATTATAGTTTATCCATGAAATTAATGAAATGCCTATAATTAAAAATTAGTGGATAAATTAATTTTCACTGTTGCTAGAACTTAAGGATTTACCCAAAGGTGAATCAATTATTCTATGAATAGTGAATATGATGAGGTAAATTAATATTCATAGTCAAATATATATTGTCTGTCCAAAGATGGCATATATATTTGGTTAAAAATATTTAATTACCTATTAAAGACTAAATGGCACTTAAATTAAGATAGTGTGTCGTAGTATTTACCCAAAGGAGAATTGCGATATGCTTTAACTGTTTTATTGAATCCATATTGATTTGTGAGCATGTATTATCTATTTTGCAACTATTCCATTTCATTCGCTTGCTTCGTCTGTTACTGTGTTCAATGGATTGAACTTCTCTGAATGGCGTGAACAAGTCCAGTTCCACTTAGGTGTGATGGATCTTGACTTGGCTCTGCTGAATGATAAGCCCGCTGCCATTACTGATTCGAGCAGTGCGGGTGAGAAGTCTTTCTATAAATCATGGGAACGTTCTAACAGGCTAAGCCTTATGTTTATGCGAATGAATATTGCCAACAACATTAAGAGTACTATTCCACAAACAGAAAGTGCCAAGGAATACCTGAAGTTTGTAGAAGAACGTTTTCGTTCTGCAGATAAGTCTCTCGCTGGTACATTATTGGATGAACTCACGACCATGAAGTTTGATGGGTCGCGCAGTATGCAAAATCATATCATCGAGATGACTAACATTGCAGCAAGACTTCAGACCTTGGGGATGAAAGTGGATGATTCCTTCTTGGTTCAGTTTATTCTCAACTCGTTACCTCCTGAGTATGGACCTTTTCAAATTAACTATAACACTATTAAGGATAAGTGGAATGTTAGTGAATTGTCCATTATGCTTACTCAGGAGGAGTCAAGACATAAGAAACAAGAGAGTCATTCAATTAACCTCATGGGTCAAGGAGCTGGTAAAGGACTTAAAGTGAAGGCCAACAAGTTCAAGAAGAAGAAAGCACCTGCTAAAGCTCAACAGGATGCTAACAAGGAACATAAGGCAGATACGTGTCGTTTCTGTAATAGGAAGGACACTGTCAGAAAGATTGCCTGAAACGTAAAGCTTGGTTCGAAAAGAAAGGTACATTTTGTGCTTTTGTATGTTTCGAATCAAATTTAGTAGAAGTTCCTAATAATACTTGGTTGCTTGATTCTAGTGCAACTGCTCATGTATCTACTACGTTGCAGGGATTCCTTACGATCCAAACTACAAATCCAAATAACGATTTCTTGTTCATGGGAAATCGTATGAAGGCTCCAATTAAAGGCATACAGACTTATCGTTTGATCATGGAGACTGGACGTCACCTTGATCTATTGCAGACTCTTTATGTACCTTCAGTTTCTAGGAATTTGATTTCTCTTTCAAGACTTGATGTTTCTGGATTTGATTTAAAGTTTGGGAATTGATGTTTCAATTTATATAAGAATGCTATTTTTTATGGTTCTGGTTTTCTTAGTGATGGTTTATATAAATTGAAACTCGATATTGGTTTTTCTGAATCCCTTCTTACTGTTTAACATAATATTGGAATTAAACGTAGTTCACTAGATGAAAGTTCTGCTTACTTGTGGCATAGACGTCTGGGTCATATATCCAAAGAAAGGTTAGAAAGATTTGTAAAGAATGAGATTCTTCCGAATCTAAATTCACTGATCTTACTATATGTTTGGATTGCACTAAAGGAAAGCAAACCAAGCATAGTAAGAAAGGTGCCACAAGAAGCACCCAGCTTCTTGAAATTATACACACTGATATTTGTGGACCCTTTGATGTTCCATCTTTTGGTGGAGAGAAATATTTTATCACTTTTATCGATGATTTTTCACGTTATGGATACATCTATTTGCTGAAAGAAAAATCTCAAGCAGCAGATGCTCTCAACTTGTTTGTTAATGAGGTTGAAAGGCAATTAGATAAAAAGGTGAAAATCATTAGGTCAGATAGAGGTGGTGAATATTATGGAAAATATAATGAGTCGGGACAATGTCCATGTCCATTTACGAAGTTCCTCGAGGAACGTGGCATATGTGCACAGTATACTATGCCAAGAACACCTCAACAAAATAGTGTTGCAGAAAGGCGTAATCGAACACTTATGGATATGGTTCGAAGCATGATAAGTAATTCCTCATTACCCAAATCATTGTGGATGTATGCTCTTAAAACCGCTATATATTTATTAAACAAGGTTCCTAGTAAGGCAGTTCCAAAGACCCCTTTTGAACTGTGGACATGAAGGAAACCTAGTTTAAGGCACTTGCATGTTTGGGGTTACCCAGCGGAAGCTAGAGTCTATAATCCACAAGAAAAAAAATTAGATTCTCGAACAGTAAGTGGTTACTTTATTGGTTACCCGGAGAAATCTAAAGGGTATGTGTTTTACTGTCCAAATCATAGTTCGAGAATTGTTGAAACCGGTAATGCAAGATTCATTGAGAATGGTGAGTTAGCGGGAGTGTTGAAAAGCAAAGTGTGGAAATTAAAGAGGTGATGGCCAATATTTTATTACCCAAAAATGTGCCTACTTCCACACAAATACCAAATATTGTTCCAGTTGTTGAAGAACACTTTGACAACACCGAGCAATATTTGGATGAAACACTTCATGAAGAAACTAACTCACAAATATCTGACACAAATGAACCACAAGAAATTCCATTAAGAAAATCTCAAAGAGTTAGAAAATCGGCTATTTCGGCTGATTACGTGGTTTATTTGCAAGAGTCAGATTTTGACATTGGTCTTAATATGGATCCGGTTTCACTTTCACAAGCCATAGAAAGTAATGAGTCTGACAAATGGATTGATGCCATGAAGGAAGAGTTAAAATCCATGGAATACAATAAAGTCTGGGATCTTGTTGAATTGCCAGAAAGTTCTAAAAGAATCGGGTGTAGATGTGTCTTTAACACCAAGCGCGATTCAAATGGAAATATTGAGAGATACAAAGCCAGACTTGTTGCCAAGGGTTATACTCAGAAAGGAGGCATTGATTATGAAGAGACCTTTTCACCGGTCTCAAAGAAAGACTCGTTAAGAATTATTATGGCTTTGATGGCTCATTATGATTTAGAGTTACACCAAATGGATGTGAAAACTGCCTTTCTTAATGGAGATCTCGAAGAGGAAGTTTATATGGACCAACCAGAGGGTTTCGAAACTAAAGGAAAAGGTCAAATGGTGTGTAAACTGAAAAAGTCAATATATGGACTTAAACAAGCTTCACGACAATGGTATATAAAGTTTAATGATACCATAACATCTTTTGGATTTGTGGAAAATACCGTTGATCAGTGTATATACCAAAATATCAGTGGGAGCAAGTTTATATTTTTAGTCCTATATGTTGATGATATTCTACTTGCTGCAAATGATTTAGGCATATTGCGTGAGACTAAAGATTTTCTCTCTAAGAATTTTGAAATGAAAGATATGGGTGAGGCATCCTATGTGATAGGAATAGAAATATTCCGTAATAGATCACAAGGATTATTGGGATTGTCTCAGAAAGGCTATATCGAAAGAATTCTAGAGAGATTTAGTATGAACAATTGTTCAGCAGGAATTGTTCCAATTCAAAAG
>NW_017675287.1:69574-71123 GCF_001879085.1 Nicotiana attenuata | reverse complement strand
TACATTAAGCTTCCCAACACACGAGCATACTCCAATTGAGACGTACTTTCACGTTTATTCTTTATAGATGATGATTTAAGTCAATTGGAGTTCTTGCACTTCTAAATTCCAAATGTTTGAATTTTTTCAAGTACCATTTTCACGTAATGTGATTGAGACAAAGCTAGACCCTGAGGAGTCCTCTTGATTTTAATTCCTAGAATTACATCGGCAACTCCTAAGTCTTTCATATCAAACTTACTAGCAAGCGTGCGCTTAGTAGCTTGAATGTCGGCAATGTCTTTGCTCATTATTAGCATATCATCAACATATAAGCAAACAATGACTATGTGATTTGAAACGTTCTTAATGTAAACATATTTATCACATTCATTAATCTTAAAGCCATTTGACAACATTGTTTGGTCAAATTTCGCATGCCACTGCTTGGGTGCTTGTTTAGTCCATAAGAGACTTAACAAGACGAACACACCTTCTTTTCTTTTCCCGGAACCACAAACCCTTCAGGTTGGACCATGTAGATTTCTTCCTCTAAATCACCATTTAAGAAGGCTGTTTTTACATCCATTTGATGGATTTGAAGATCATACAAGGCGGCTAACGCTATTAGCATCCGAATGGATGTAATTCTTGTTACCGGCGAGTATGTGTCAAAATAGTCAAGACCTTCTCGCTGTCTAAATCCTTTGACAACAAGTCTTGCCTAGTATTTGTCAATAGTACCATCGTCTTTCATTTTCTTCTTGAAAATCCATTTAGAACCCAATGTTTTATTACCTGGAGGAAGGTCAACCAATTCCCATGTATGGTTGCTCAATATGGATTCTATTTCACTATTGACCGCTTCTTTCCAATATTGTGCTTCTGATGAAGATATTGCTTCCTTGATGGTACGAGGTTCAGTTTCTAACAGAAAAGGTAGAAAATCTGGACCGAATGAAGTAGATGTCCGTTGACGTTTACTTCTTCTCGAATTTTCCTCATTAGGCATACCATCTGTTATTTTCTCCCGAGGTCGTTTTGACTTTTGGTATGTCATTTCACTTTCCTTTTTATACGGATAAATAGTTTCAAAGAATTCAACATTATCTGATTCTATTATCGTATTAACGTGAATCTCCGGATTTTCTGACTTATGAACTAGAAAACGATATGCCTTGCTATTGGTTACATATCCAATAAATACACAATCAACCATTTCTGGACCTATCTTAACCCTTTTAGGTTTATGAACTTGTACCTTAGCTAGACACCCCCACACTTTAAAGTATTTCAAGCTGGGCTTCCTTCCTTTCCACTTTTCATAAGGAATGGACCGTGTTTTACTATGAGGTACACGGTTGATTATTCGGTTAGCTGTAAGTATAGCTTCCCCCCGACAAGTTTTGTGGTAAGCCAGAACTTATCAGCAACGCATTCATCATCTCCTTCAATGTTCGATTCTTTCTCTCCGCAATTTCGTTAGATTGTGGAGAGTAAGGGGCAGTTGTTGGTGAATAATGCCATTTTCCAAACATATTTCTCTAAAACGGAGATTCATATTCGCACC